>NW_026015379.1:0-35806 GCF_020379485.1 Brassica napus | reverse complement strand
CTTCCCTTTGTCTCCACATTCTCATCCTCAACTCCCTAAGCCATCTTCTCACATATTGATCAACTCAGTTCAAACTCACCCCTCAACTTAACTTAGTAACTTAGTTTAACTTGGAACCACCATGGGAATCTTCCTCTTAAAACTCCACCAAGGAACCCATTGGACAAACCTTGATGAGGGAAAAAGTTGAAGACCTCATGGCAAAGGGGATCAGCTCCTTGGGGAAAGATCTATGAGCCCCATCTGGTAGAATGGACTCCATAGTCTTTTGTCTTGCGGCCTTGGTGACACATCCGCAAGTTGATCCTCACTCCTTGTGTAGCATGGCAAGATCACTCCCAACAATCATCTGCCTCACCTTGTGACAATCAACTTCAATGTGCTTGGTTCTCTCATGGAAGACTGAGTTGGTCGCAATGTGTATAGCCGCTTGATTATCACAATGCATAGTCATTGGAGTCCCTGCTCTATCTCCAAGTGCTTCAAGATTCCTTTGATCCATACCACTCATTGGTAAGCTTCAGCATTGCTCTATACTCAGCTTCAGCGCTTGAACAAGACACCACCTCTGCTTCTTACCTTTCCAAGTCACCAAGTTGCCTCCAATGAATGTACAATAGCCGTGGTTTATCTCCTGTCTGCTCTATCTCCAGCCCAATCCGCATCACAGTATCCCACCACTTCAGTGCTCTTGTTGCATCCCATCCACACTCCAAGGCTTGACGTCCCATTCAGATACAAGAGAAGTCTCTCCACCATGCGCCAGTGATGATCCTTTGGGACTTGCATATGCTGGCTCACTTGGTTCACACCGCAAAGCATATGTCTGGTCGTGTGATTGTAAGGTAGATAGCTTCCCCCTACTACTTCCTGTACAGCTTTGGATCATGAAAGGCTTGCTATCTTCAACCTCCCCCTCACGTGGAACCTTGTATCCATCTTCAAGAGGCATCTTTGCTGTCTTGTCTCCTTGTATAACTGCATCTTTCAAAAGATCAAGTGTATACTTCCTTTGGGAAATGAACAATCCTTCCTTAGATCTACACAACTCAATTCCAAGGAGTATTTCATTTCCCCTAAGTCTTTGATTTCAAACACAGATTTCAAAACTCCTTGTGGCTTTTATACCAGCCTTATCACTACCTGTTATGATAATGTCATCAACATATACGAGTAACAGATTACCTGAAGGTGTGTGAGGGTGAAGAGGGTGTGATCCAACTCTGACTTCTTGAACCCACGGCCATTCAGAGTAGTACTCAGCTTGTTGTACCATGCTCTAGGTGATTGCTTCAACCCATAGATTGCCTTCTTGAGTCTCAATACATTCCCTGGTTTCCAAGATGTTCAAGACCCGTGGTGGATGCATGTACACTTCATCTTCTAGTTCTCCCTGAAGAAATGCATTCTTCACATCCATCTGCCAAAGCTCCCACTCAAGGTTCACAGCAAGAGACAATACAATTCTTATTGTATGTAGCTTGGCACAGGGCAAAGGTATCAATGTAGTCTTCCCCATATGTTTGAGTGTATCCTCTAGCCACCAGTCTTGTCTTCTTTCTGTCAATGGTTTCCATCAGGTAGATACTTAATGGTGAATATCCACTTGCTGGTTACTGCCTTCTTTCCTTTTGGCAACTCACTTTCAAACCAAGTGTCATTCTTTATCATGGCATTTGCCTCATCTCCACAGATTCCTTCCAATCTTGATGTAGCATTGCTCTTCATATGATCTTGGTACACTACTTTCATCTAGGCTCATCATGAATGCGCAATGCTCCTTTGGATAACAGGCAAATGAACACACAGCTTGAGAAGGATGCTCCACAGCCTGGGCATTGTAGTACACTCTCGTGTTTACCCAGTTGGAAGCATCTCTCTTCAGCCGTGTGCTTCTCCTCAATGGTACCTCAGCTGGTGCTTGCTCTGGTGCTTCTACTTCAGTTGCTTCCACTTCTCCTTGTTCTGGTAACTCATTAAGCTCTTCATTACTTGGTTCAGCTCCACCTTGATCAGGATGATCCGCAAAATCTTGATTCTCATCCGGCTCAATTCCATTCCCTCCCTCATGATCAAGGTGAGATGGTTCTTCAGCTTCTTGTCTTTCAGATGACTGATGCTCTGTCGACTCCTGGGACATTCCAATTCCAAGACCTTCTAGTATCTGTCTCAAGCTTGTAGCTCTATCTGAAGGTTGTGAAAGATCCTCCAGCTCTTTCCAATCTTTATCTTCATAGTAGCTCTCTCTCTTCTCTTCAAAGAACTTGACATCTCTTGATACAAGAACTCTCCTTGACTCAGGAACAAAGCACTTGTATCCCTTCTGTGTGGTTGAGTATCCTATCATCATAGCTTTGATACTCTTTGCTTCCAGCTTGTTTCTCATATCTCTCCCGGATAAGAACATAGCTTACACACCCAAACACTCTTAGGTGACTAGGACTGGCTTGCTGTTGTTGAGAACTTCATAGGAGCTTTGTCTTCCGGATCTTGGTTGGAATCCTATTGATTAGGTAGCAAGCCGTGATCACAGCATCACTCCAGAATCTCTTTGGCACTCTCATCTGGAACATCATTGATCTAGCCACTTCCATAAGATGTCTGTTCTTTCTCTCAGCCACTCCATTTTGTTGAGGTGTATAAGGGCAACTCGTTTGTGAAGTATCCCATGTTGAGCTAGATGGTTCTTGAATGCATGGCCGTATACTCTCCACCATTATCAGACCTGAAATCTTAATCTTGGCATTATACTGGTTAGAAACATATGATTGAAGTTTCTAAATGCATCTAGAACCCTATCCTTTGTTTTAATTAGTGTTATCCAGGTGTATTTGGATTTTTCATCTATGAATGTGACAAAGTTTTGTAATTGTCCCTAGATAAGCATGGAGCAGTCCATACATCAGAATGAACAAGATCAAAGCATTTATCATAGATAGTAGTAGATCTCTTGAACACAGTTCTTACATGTTTTCCCAAATACAAGCTTCACATTCATTATTTTTAACATGACACCTGGTAACATTAAGCTTAAGGCTCTAACATGTGGATGTCCTAGCCTAGAATGCCACAATGCACCTCTACTTAAAACGGAACTCAACAAGCAACTAGATAGAATGATAGAAGGTCTTCAAGTAAATAAAGGTCTCCTTTGGTTACTCCTTGCCCAATCAACTTACTGCTTTCAATATCCTGAAATTTCACATCACATCATTAGGACTGAAAATAACATTGCATTGAAGATCATTGGTACACCTCTTAACAGATAATAATTAGAAGTAAACTCAGGCATGTACAAAGCTTTAGATCCTTATTAAACAGTTTCAGTCTCCTACTCCTCTAATAGGAATTCTATCACCATTTGCAATCATTACATGTCCATGAGCCGGTTCTATGTTCTTTTATAAGGCTTCATCACTTATCATATGATGTGAAGCACCTGAATCATAATCACGGTTTTATTCCTTGAGCAATATGATTCCTAGGTGATTCTTTTACCAGTTTCAGTTTATAATGAGATCAAGCAATGTGAATTCATTTCTAGACATCCTATCAGCAGCAAAGGTTGTATATCTATCTGGTTTTTCCATTCTATCAAAGTTCCTAGCAGCTATCACAAGTTCTAGGCAACACATGAGCAGTATAGGAATAACCAGGGCTTTACCAGACTCTTTAAGGGCTTTGATCAAGGCATCAATGTCTGACTTCTTGATCACCTCATGATCCATGTTCTTCACAGCTCCTTGGTGGTGAGAGGTAAGGCTCTTCCTTCACTTTCACCCGCAAGACCAGATGAGCCAGCTCCTGATGCGCCAGCTTCACTTGTCCCTGCAGAGGTGAGCTCTTCCCTCTCTCTCCTTTGAACTTGGCCGGCTTCAATGGGGGTGTAGGATCGCACTGACTCCTCTTGTGTCCCGGCTTCTTGCAATGGTCACAGTTTCCACTGACTTCCTTTCCTCTCCACGCCACGGTAAGCAGCCTTGTTTGCTTGGATTGCTTCAGCTTGTTGGACAGAGCCATGTCTCCTTTCCCTCCAACATACCAAGGACCCCTCTTCCGAATCTGCGCACACACTTCCTCATAGATGGAAGACTCGGCATCCTCAAACATGTGCTTGATCACATCATTGAATGGAGGATCTAGTGTCAGCAGCAATCCAAACACCTGATCCTGCTCCCTCCTCTCCATGAGTAGCTCTTGATCCGCGGTGCTTGGCCTCAATGATCAAGCTCAGACCACAGGATCTATACTTGCCCAAATGCTTGGTGAACTCTTCTCTCCTCTTGAACCAGTTGTTGATAGCCTTCTAATCTCATACACGCGGTTCAGGTGGTAACGTTCCCAATGTCTTCTGGAGTACCTCCCACAGTGTTTTGGAGTCTCGCAGTAGCTGTACCTCCAGAGATGCTCTTCAAGGGACCCTTGTAGCACTGAAAGCACCATCAAGTCTTCTTGAATCCACTTCTCTTCTCGGCAGCAGCAACTTGATCTCCCTCCCACCCTTCATCCCTTCTCCGTCTTTAGCCACTGGCTTGGTTGCATCATCCGTGATGACTCCACCCCCTACCTCCCATGCTCTTCACCACCTTGACCACAACAGGTAGTTACTACCCACCCTTCAACGCAACAGGAACCGTAATGACCTTGTAGTTTTTCCCTCCATCTTGCTTTGTTAGAACCGAAAGAAGTATGAAGAGTTATGACTGAAGCTGAGACACTCTAAATCTCAATACCAAGCCAACCTGGCTCTGATACCATATGATTTTTAGAGAGTTGAACGGTTTGAGAGATTTAGAAGAAGATTAAAGGGAGATGAGATGATTTATGAAATGTAGAAGAAACAATGATACTAGAGAGAGAATATGATGAAACCGTGTTAATCATTAATCAAGACAGAGTTTACAATATATAAGAGAGAGACTTAGGTATTCAGAAACCCTCATGTGAGGTCAAGGATCGGTTTGCTTTAATTTTGATGTAAACCAATGGGGAGATCACACGCTTAAGGCATCTTGGGGTGAGATCTTTGCCTTTACAGCCTGTGCAGCACTGTCGATAAGCCGGCGGTCACTCTATCCCTCCAAACGTCATATCTCCTAGAGTAAAACCCCTTTGGCCGTTACCCTCTCTTAACCCGGTAACGGTTCTCTTCTTGGTCGAGTTATGGATCGACCCGGCCAGTACGGACGGTACGGCCAGTACGGCCCTCTTGTACGGCCTGGTAATCCCAACCTTCCTTCCCTTTGCCTCCACATTCTCACATCCACTCACTCCTAAGAAAGTCTCCCCAACCAATTCTCACTATTGAGCAACTCATTTCACAATCCCAGTTTTCCTGTTTGGGAATATGACAGCTTCTTTGTCATTCTAATCAAACCAGGATGAATCGCGATGTAAGAAGCTTGATTTGATACATAATAGTGGAGAATCACCAGGAAGTCGAATAAATCTCATAGGAGTTTGGATGAAGAAGCTATCCCACTTTCAAATCAGGTGATCCCAGTTTTCCTGTTTGGGAATATGACAGCTTCTTTGTCATTCTAATCAAACCAGGATGAATCGCGATGTAAGAAGCTTGATTTGATACATAAAGTAGTGGAGAATCACCAGGAAGCTGAATAAATCTCATAGGGTTAGGATGAAAGCTATCCCACTTTCAAATCAGGTGATCCCAGTTTTCCTGTTTGGGAATATGACAGCTTCTTTGTCATTCTAACAAACCAGGATGAATCGCGATGTAAGAAGCTTGATTTTGATACATAAAGTAGTGGAGAATCACCAGGAAGCTGAATAATCTCATAGGAGTTAGGATGAAGAAGCTATCCCACTTTCAAATCAGGTGATCCCAGTTTTTCTGTTTGGGAATGAGAGCTTCTTTGTCATTCTAATCAAACCAGGATGAATCGCGATGTAAGAAGCTTGATTTTGATACATAAAGTAGTGGAGAATCACCAGGAAGCTGAATAAATCTCATAGGAGTTAGGATGAAGAAGCTATCCCACTTTCAAATCAGGTGATCCCAGTTTTCCTGTTTGGGAATATGACAGCTTCTTTGTCATTCTAATCAAACCAGGATGAATCGCGATGTAAGAAGCTTGATTTTGATACATAAAGTAGTGGAGAATCACCAGGAAGCTGAATAAATCTCATAGGAGTTAGGATGAAGAAGCTATCCCACTTTCAAATCAGGTGATCCCAGTTTTCCTGTTTGGGAATATGACAGCTTCTTTGTCATTCTAATCAAACCAGGATGAATCGCGATGTAAGAAGCTTGATTTTGATACATAAAGTAGTGGAGAATCACCAGGAAGTCTGAATAAATCTCATAGGAGTTAGGATGAAGAAGCTATCCCACTTTCAAATCAGGTGATCCCAGTTTTCCTGTTTGGGATATGACAGCTTCTTTGTCATTCTAAAAACCAGGATGAAT
Source organism: Brassica napus (assembly GCF_020379485.1). Classification (NCBI taxonomy): domain Eukaryota; kingdom Viridiplantae; phylum Streptophyta; class Magnoliopsida; order Brassicales; family Brassicaceae; genus Brassica; species Brassica napus. The sequence continues at coordinate 29,376 of NW_026015379.1, read as the reverse complement.
CGCGATGTAAGAAGCTTGATTTTGATACATAAGTAGTGGAGAATCACCAGGAAGCTGAATAAATCTCATAGGAGTTAGGATGAAGAAGCTATCCCACTTTCAAATCAGGTGATCCCAGTTTTCCTGTTTGGGAATATGACAGCTTCTTTGTCATTCTAATCAAACCAGGATGAATCGCGATGTAAGAAGCTTGATTTTGATACATAAAGTAGTGGAGAATCACCAGGAAGCTGAATAAATCTCATAGGAGTTAGGATGAAGAAGCTATCCCACTTTCAAATCAGGTGATCCCAGTTTTCCTGTGGGAATATGACAGCTTCTTTGTCATTCTAATCAAACCAGGATGAATCGCGATGTAAGAAGCTTGATTTTGATACATAAAGTAGTGAGAATCACCAGGAAGCTGAATAAATCTCATAGGAGTTAGGATGAAGAAGCTATCCCACTTTCAAATCAGGTGATCCCAGTTTTCCTGTTTGGGAATATGACAGCTTCTTTGTCATTCTAATCAAACCAGGATGAATCGCGATGTAAGAAGCTTGATTTTGATACATAAAGTAGTGGAGAATCACCAGGAAGTCGAATAAATCTCATAGGAGTTAGGATGAAGAAGCTATCCCACTTTCAAATCAGGTGATCCCAGTTTTCCTGTTTGGGAATATGACAGCTTCTTTGTCATTCTAATCAAACCAGGATGAATCGCGATGTAAGAAGCTTGATTTTGATACATAAAGTAGTGGAGAATCACCAGGAAGCTGAATAAATCTCATAGGAGTTAGGATGAAGAAGCTATCCCACTTTCAAATCAGGTGATCCCAGTTTTCCTGTTTGGGAATATGACAGCTTCTTTGTCATTCTAATCAAACCAGGATGAATCGCGATGTAAGAAGCTTGATTTTGATACATAAAGTAGTGGAGAATCACCAGGAAGTGAATAAATCTCATAGGAGTTAGGATGAAGAAGCTATCCCACTTTCAAATCAGGTGATCCCAGTTTTCCTGTTTGGGAATATGACAGCTTCTTTGTCATTCTAATCAAACCAGGATGAATCGCGATGTAAGAAGCTTGATTTTGATACATAAAGTAGTGGAGATCACCAGGAAGCTGAATAAATCTCATAGGAGTTAGGATGAAGAAGCTATCCCACTTTCAAATCAGGTGATCCCAGTTTTCCTGTTTGGGAATATGACAGCTTCTTTGTCATTCTAATCAAACCAGGATGAATCGCGATGTAAGAAGCTTGATTTTGATACATAAAGTAGTGGAGAATCACCAGGAAGTCGAATAAATCTCATAGGAGTTAGGATGAAGAAGCTATCCCACTTTCAAATCAGGTGATCCCAGTTTTCCTGTTTGGGAATATGACAGCTTCTTTGTCATTCTAATCAAACCAGGATGAATCGCGATGTAAGCTTGATTTTGATACATAAAGTAGTGGAGAATCACCAGGAAGCTGAATAAATCTCATAGAGAGAGGAGAAGCTATCCCACTTTCAAATCAGGTGATCCCAGTTTTCCTGTTTGGGAATATGACAGCTTCTTTGTCATTCTAATCAAACCAGGATGAATCGCGATGTAAGAAGCTTGATTTTGATACATAAAGTAGTGGAGAATCACCAGGAAGTCGAATAAATCTCAGGAGTTAGGATGAAGAAGCTATCCCACTTTCAAATCAGGTGATCCCAGTTTTCCTGTTTGGGAATATGACAGCTTCTTTGTCATTCTAATCAAACCAGGATGAATCGCGATGTAAGAAGCTTGATTTTGATACATAAAGTAGTGGAGAATCACCAGGAAGCTGAATAAATCTCATAGGAGTTAGGATGAAGAAGCTATCCCACTTTCAAATCAGGTGATCCCAGTTTTCCTGTTTGGGAATATGACAGCTTCTTTGTCATTCTAATCAAACCAGGATGAATCGCGATGTAAGAAGCTTGATTTTGATACATAAAGTAGTGGAGAATCACCAGGAAGTGAATAAATCTCATAGGAGTTAGGATGAAGAAGCTATCCCACTTTCAAATCAGGTGATCCCAGTTTTCCTGTTTGGGAATATGACAGCTTCTTTGTCATTCTAATCAAACCAGGATGAATCGCGATGTAAGAAGCTTGATTTTGATACATAAAGTAGTGGAGAATCACCAGGAAGCTGAATAAATCTCATAGGAGTTAGGATGAAGAAGCTATCCCACTTTCAAATCAGGTGATCCCAGTTTTCCTGTTTGGGAATATGACAGCTTCTTTGTCATTCTAATCAAACCAGGATGAATCGCGATGTAAGAAGCTTGATTTTGATACATAAAGTAGTGGAGAATCACCAGGAAGCGAATAAATCTCATAGGAGTTAGGATGAAGAAGCTATCCCACTTTCAAATCAGGTGATCCCAGTTTTCCTGTTTGGGAATATGACAGCTTCTTTGTCATTCTAATCAAACCAGGATGAATCGCGATGTAAGAAGCTTGATTTTGATACATAAAGTAGTGGAGAATCACCAGGAAGTGAATAAATCTCATAGGAGTTAGGATGAAGAAGCTATCCCACTTTCAAATCAGGTGATCCCAGTTTTCCTTGTTTGGGAATATGACAGCTTCTTTGTCATTCTAATCAAACCAGGATGAATCGCGATGTAAGAAGCTTGATTTTGATACATAAGTGGAGAATCACCAGGAAGCTGAATAAATCTCATAGGAGTTAGGATGAAGAAGCTATCCCACTTTCAAATCAGGTGATCCCAGTTTTCCTGTTTGGGAATATGACAGCTTCTTTGTCATTCTAATCAAACCAGGATGAATCGCGATGTAAGAAGCTTGATTTTGATACATAAAGTAGTGGAGAATCACCAGGAAGCTGAATAAATCTCATAGGAGTTAGGATGAAGAAGCTATCCCACTTTCAAATCAGGTGATCCCAGTTTTCCTGTTTGGGAATATGACAGCTTCTTTGTCATTCTAATCAAACCAGGATGAATCGCGATGTAAGAAGCTTGATTTTGATACATAAAGTAGTGGAGAATCACCAGGAAGCTGAATAAATCTCATAGGAGTTAGGATGAAGAAGCTATCCCACTTTCAAATCAGGTGATCCCAGTTTTCCTGTTTGGGAATATGACAGCTTCTTTGTCATTCTAATCAAACCAGGATGAATCGCGATGTAAGAAGCTTGATTTTGATACATAAAGTAGTGGAGAATCACCAGGAAGCGAATAAATCTCATAGGAGTTAGGATGAAGAAGCTATCCCACTTTCAAATCAGGTGATCCCAGTTTTCCTGTTTGGGAATATGACAGCTTCTTTGTCATTCTAATCAAACCAGGATGAATCGCGATGTAAGAAGCTTGATTTTGATACATAAAGTAGTGGAGAATCACCAGGAAGCTGATAAATCTCATAGGAGTTAGGATGAAGAAGCTATCCCACTTTCAAATCCGGTGATCCCAGTTTTCCTGTTGGGCATATGACAGCTTCTTTGTCATTCTAATCAAACCAGGATGAATCGCGATGTAAGAAGCTTGATTTTGATACATAAAGTAGTGGAGAATCACCAGGAAGCGAATAAATCTCATAGGAGTTAGGATGAAGAAGCTATCCCACTTTCAAATCAGGTGATCCCAGTTTTCCTGTTTGGGAATATGACAGCTTCTTTGTCATTCTAATCAAACCAGGATGAATCGCGATGTAAGAAGCTTGATTTTGATACATAAAGTAGTGGAGAATCACCAGGAAGCTGAATAAATCTCATAGGAGTTAGGATGAAGAAGCTATCCCACTTTCAAATCAGGTGATCCCAGTTTTCCTGTTTGGGAATATGACAGCTTCTTTGTCATTCTAATCAAACCAGGATGAATCGCGATGTAAGAAGCTTGATTTTGATACATAAAGTAGTGGAGAATCACCAGGAAGTCGAATAAATCTCATAGGAGTTATGAAGAAGCTATCCCACTTTCAAATCAGGTGATCCCAGTTTTCCTGTTTGGGAATATGACAGCTTCTTTGTCATTCTAATCAAACCAGGATGAATCGCGATGTAAGAAGCTTGATTTTGATACATAAAGTAGTGGAGAATCACCAGGAAGCTGAATAAATCTCATAGGAGTTAGGATGAAGAAGCTATCCCACTTTCAAATCAGGTGATCCCAGTTTTCCTGTTTGGGATATGACAGCTTCTTTGTCATTCTAATCAAACCAGGATGAATCGCGATGTAAGAAGCTTGATTTTGATACATAAAGTAGTGGAGAATCACCAGGAAGCGAATAAATCTCATAGGAGTTAGGATGAAGAAGCTATCCCACTTTCAAATCAGGTGATCCCAGTTTTCCTGTTTGGGAATATGACAGCTTCTTTGTCATTCTAATCAAACCAGGATGAATCGCGATGTAAGAAGCTTGATTTTGATACATAAAGTAGTGGAGAATCACCAGGAAGCTGAATAAATCTCATAGGAGTTAGGATGAAGAAGCTATCCCACTTTCAAATCAGGTGATCCCAGTTTTCCTGTTTGGGAATATGACAGCTTCTTTGTCATTCTAATCAAACCAGGATGAATCGCGATGTAAGAAGCTTGATTTTGATACATAAAGTAGTGGAGAATCACCAGGAAGTCGAATAAATCTCATAGGAGTTAGGATGAAGAAGCTATCCCACTTTCAAATCAGGTGATCCCAGTTTTCCTGTTTGGGAATATGACAGCTTCTTTGTCATTCTAATCAAACCAGGATGAATCGCGATGTAAGAAGCTTGATTTTGATACATAAAGTAGTGGAGAATCACCAGGAAGCTGAATAAATCTCATAGGAGTTAGGATGAAGAAGCTATCCCACTTTCAAATCAGGTGATCCCAGTTTTCCTGTTTGGGAATATGACAGCTTCTTTGTCATTCTAATCAAACCAGGATGAATCGCGATGTAAGAAGCTTGATTTTGATACATAAAGTAGTGGAGAATCACCAGGAAGCTGAATAAATCTCATAGGAGTTAGGATGAAGAAGCTATCCCACTTTCAAATCAGGTGATCCCAGTTTTCCTGTTTGGGAATATGACAGCTTCTTTGTCATTCTAATCAAACCAGGATGAATCGCGATGTAAGAAGCTTGATTTTGATACATAAAGTAGTGGAGAATCACCAGAAGGAAGCTGAATAAATCTCATAGGAGTTAGGATGAAGAAGCTATCCCACTTTCAAATCAGGTGATCCCAGTTTTCCTGTTTGGGAATATGACAGCTTCTTTGTCATTCTAATCAAACCAGGATGAATCGCGATGTAAGAAGCTTGATTTTGATACATCAAGGTAGGAGGAATCACCAGGAAGTGAATAAATCTCATAGGAGTTAGGATGAAGAAGCTATCCCACTTTCAAATCAGGTGATCCCAGTTTTCCTGTTTGGGAATATGACAGCTTCTTTGTCATTCTAATCAAACCAGATGAATCGCGATTAAGAAGCTTGATTTGATACATAAATAGTAGTGGAGAATCACCAGGAAGTGACGATCCATCTCATAGGAGTTAGGATGAAGAAGCTATCCCACTTTCAAATTCAGGTTGATCCCAGTTTTCCTGTTGGGAATATGACAGCTTCTTTGTCATTCTAATCAAACAGGGATGAATCGCGATGTAAGAAGCTTGATTTTGATACATAAAGTAGTGTGAGAATCACCAGGAAGCTGATATAATCTCATAGGAGTTAGGATGAAGAAGCTATCCCACTTTCACGCCCAGGTGATCCCAGTTTTCCTGTTGGGAATATGACAGCTTCTTTGTCCTTCTAATCAAACCAGGATGAATCGCGATGTAAAGAAGCTGATTTTGATACATAAAGTAGTGGAGAATCACCAGGAAGTCGATATAAATTCAATAAGGAGTTAGGATGAAGACAGTATCCCACTTTCAAATCAGGTGATCCCAGTTTTTTGTTGGGAATATGACAGCTTCTTTGTCATTCTAATCAAACCAGGATGAATCGCGATGTAAGAAGCTTGATTTTGATACAAAAGTAGTGGAGAGAATCCAAACAGGAAGCTCGAACCTTCAAAATCTCATAGGAGTTAGGATATGAAGAGCATCCCACCTTTCAAATCAGGTGATACCAGTTGATCCTGTTTGGGAATATGACCAGCTTATTTGTCATTCTAATCAAAACCCACCCCAGGATGAAGTCTTTCCGATGTAAGAAGCTTGCATTTTGATACATGTAATTTTTTCAGTAGTTGGAGAATCACCAGGAAGCTGAATAAATCTCATAGGAGTTAGGATGAAGAAAGCTCACCCACTTTCAATCGGGTTTGATCAGTTTTCTTGTTGGGAGAATATGACAGCTTCTTTGTCATTCTAATCAACCAGGATGAATCGACCGATTAAGAAGCTTGATTTTGATACATTAAAGCTGGGAGGAATGCACCAGGAAGATGAATAAATCTCCATAGATCCCGTAGGATGAAGATTATGCTCGCCTCTTATCACTCCACTTTCAAATCAGGTGATCCAGTTTTCCTGTTGGGTTATTTCCTATGAAGCTTACGTTTCTTGTCCTATTCCTCTAATCCAAACCAGGATGCATCCTTCCAACCGTGATGTAGAAGCTTGATTTGTCATGCATTCTAAAGTATGTGGAGAAATCACCAGGAAAGCTGAATAAATCTCATAGGAGTTAGGATGAAGAAGCTATCCCACTTTCAAATCAGGTGATCCCAGTTTTTCCTGTTTGGGATATGACAGCTTCTTTGTCATTCTAATCAAACCAGGATGAATCGCGATGTAAGAAGCTTGATTTTGATACATAAAGTAGTGAGAATCACCAGGGAGCTGAACAAATATCCAAGGTGAGTTAGGTGAGAAGAACCTATCCCACTTTCAAATCAGGTGATCCCAGTTTTCCTGTTTTGGGATATGACAGCTTCTTTGTCATTTCTAAATCAAACCAGGATGAATCGCGATGTAAAGAGCTTGATTTTGATACATAAAGTAGTGGAGAATCACCAGGGAAGTCGAATCAATCTCATAGGAGTTAGGATGAGAAGCTATCCCACTTTCAAATCAGGTGATCCCAGTTTTCTGTTTGGGAATATGACAGCTTCTTTGTCATTCTAATCAAACCAGGATGAATCGCGATGTAAGAAGCTTGATTTTGATACATAAAGTAGTGGAGAATCACCAGGAAGCTGAATAAATCTCATAGGAGTTAGGAAAAGAAGCTATCCCACTTTCAAATCAGGTGATCCCGTTTTCTGTTTGGGAATATGACAGGTTCTTGTCATTCTAATCAAACCAGGATGACATGCGATGTAAGAAAGCTTGATTTTGATACATAAGTAGTGGAGAATCACCAGGAAGTCGAATAAATCTCATAGGAGTTAGGATGAAGAAGCTATCCCACTTTCAAATCAGGTGATCCCAGTTTTCCTGTTTGGGAATATGACAGCTTCTTTGTCATTCTAATCAAACCAGGATGAATCGCGATGTAAGAAGCTTGATTTTGATACATAAAGTAGTGGGAATCATCAGGAAGCTGAATAAATCTCATAGGAGTTAGGATGAAGAAGCTATCCCACTTTCAAATCAGGTGATCCCAGTTTTCCTGTTTGGGAATAACGACAGTTTCTTTGTCATTCTAATCAAACCAGGATGAATCGCGATGTAGAAGCTTGATTTTTGATACATAAAGTAGTGGAGAATCACCAGGAAGGAATATGAATAATCTCATAGGAGTTAGGATGAGAAGAAGCTATCCCACTTTCAAATCAGGTGATCCCAGTTTTCCTGTTTGGGAATATGACAGCTTCTTGTCATTCTAATCAACCAGGATGAATCGCGATGTGAAGAAGCTTGATTTTGATAATACATAAAGTAGTGGAGAATCACCAGGAAGCTGAATAAATCTCATAGGAGTTAGGATGAAGAAGCTATCCCACTTTCAAATCAGGTGATCCCAGTTTTCCTGTTTGGGAATATGACAGCTTCTTTGTCATTCTAATCAAACCAGGATGAATCGCTGTAAGAAGCTTGATTTTGATACAAAGTAGTGGAGAATCACCAGGAAGCTGAATAAATCTCATAGGAGTTAGGATGAAGAAGCTATCCCACTTTCAAATCAGGTGATCCCAGTTTTCCTGTTTGGGAATATGACAGCTTCTTTGTCATTCTAATCAAACCAGGATGAATCGCGATGTAAGAAGCTTGATTTGAAACATAAGTAGTGGAGAATCACCAGGAAGCTGAAATAAATCTCATAGGAGTTAGGATGAAGAAGCTATCCCACTTTCAAATCAGGTGATCCCAGTTTTCCTGTTTGGGAATATGACAGCTTCTTTGTCATTCTAATCAAACCAAGGATGAATCGCGATGTAAGAAGCTTGATTTGATACATAAAGTAGTGGAGAATCACCAGGAAGTGAATAAATCTCATAGGAGTTAGGATGAAGAAGCTATCCCACTTTCAAATCAGGTGATCCCAGTTTTCCTGTTTGGGAATATGACAGCTTCTTGTCATTCTAATCAAACCAGGATGAATCGCGATGTAAGAAGCTTGATTTTGATACATAAAGTAGTGGAGAATCACCAGGAAGCTGAATAAATCTCATAGGATAGGATGAAGAAGCTATCCCACTTTCAAATCAGGTGATCCCAGTTTCCTGTTTGGGAATATGACAGCTTCTTTGTCATTCTAATCAAACCAGGATGAATCGCGATGTAAGAAGCTTGATTTGATACATAAAGTAGTGGAGAATCACCAGGAAGCTGAATAAATCTCATAGGAGTTAGGATGAAGAAGCTATCCCACTTTCAAATCAGGTGATCCCAGTTTTCCTGTTTGGGAATATGACAGCTTCTTTGTCATTCTAATCAAACCAGGATGAATCGCGATGTAAGAAGCTTGATTTTGATACATAAAGTAGTGGAGAATCACCAGGAAGTGAATAAATCTCATGAGTTAGGATGAAGAAGCTATCCCACTTTCAAATCAGGTGATCCCAGTTTTCCTGTTTGGGAATATGACAGCTTCTTGTCATTCATCAAACCAGGATGAATCGCGATGTAAGAAGCTTGATTTTGATACATAAAGTAGTGAGAATCACCAGGAAGCTGAATAAATCTCATAGGAGTTAGGATGAAGAAGCTATCCCCACTTTCAAATCAGGTGATCCCAGTTTTCCTGTTTGGGAATATGACAGCTTCTTTGTCATTCTAATCAAACCAGGATGAATCGCGATGTAAGAAGCTTGATTTTGATACATAAAGTAGTGGAGAATCACCAGGAAGTGAATAAATCTCATAGGAGTTAGGATGAAGAAGCTATCCCACTTTCAAATCAGGTGATCCCAGTTTTCCTGTTTGGGAATATGACAGCTTCTTGTCATTCTAATCAAACCAGGATGAATCGCGATGTAAGAAGCTTGATTTTGATACATAAAGTAGTGGAGAATCACCAGGAAGCTGAATAAATCTCATAGGAGTTAGGATGAAGAAGCTATCCCACTTTCAAATCAGGTGATCCCAGTTTTCCTGTTTGGGAATATGACAGCTTCTTTGTCATTCTAATCAAACCAGGATGAATCGCGATGTAAGAAGCTTGATTTGATACATAAAGTAGTGGAGAATCACCAGGAAGCTGAATAAATCTCATAGGAGTTAGGATGAAGAAGCTATCCCACTTTCAAATCAGGTGATCCCAGTTTTTCTGTTTGGGAATATGACAGCTTCTTTGTCATTCTAATCAAACCAGGATGAATCGCGATGTAAGAAGCTTGATTTTGATACATAAAGTAGTGGAGAATCACCAGGAAGCTGAATAAATCTCATAGGGTTAGGATGAAGAAGCTATCCCACTTTCAAATCAGGTGATCCCAGTTTTCCTGTTTGGGAATATGACAGCTTCTTTGTCATTCTAATCAAACCAGGATGAATCGCGATGTAAGAAGCTTGATTTTGATACATAAAGTAGTGGAGAATCACCAGGAAGCTGAATAAATCTCATAGGAGTTAGGATGAAGAGCTATCCCACTTTCAAATCAGGTGATCCCAGTTTTCCTGTTTGGGAATATGACAGCTTCTTTGTCATTCTAATCAAACCAGGATGAATCGCGATGTAAGAAGCTTGATTTGATACTAAAGTAGTGGAGAATCACCAGGAAGTTGAATAAATCTCATAGGAGTTAGGATGAAGAAGCTATCCCACTTTCAAATCAGGTGATCCCAGTTTTCCTGTTTGGGAATATGACAGCTTTTGTCATTCTAATCAAACCAGGATGAATCGCGATGTAAGAAGCTTGATTTTGATACATAAAGTAGTGGAGAATCACCAGGAAGTGAATAAATCTCATAGGAGTTAGGATGAAGAAGCTATCCCACTTTCAAATCAGGTGATCCCAGTTTTCCTGTTTGGGAATATGACAGCTTCTTTGTCATTCTAATCAAACCAGGATGAATCGCGATGTAAGAAGCTTGATTTTGATACATAAAGTAGTGGAGAATCACCAGGAAGTGAATAAATCTCATAGGAGTTAGGATGAAGAAGCTATCCCACTTTCAAATCAGGTGATCCCAGTTTTCCTGTTTGGGAATATGACAGCTTCTTTGTCATTCTAATCAAACCAGGATGAATCGCGATGTAAGAAGCTTGATTTGATACATAAAGTAGTGGAGAATCACCAGGAAGTGAATAAATCTCATAGGAGTTAGGATGAAGAAGCTATCCCACTTTCAAATCAGGTGATCCCAGTTTTCCTGTTTGGGAATATGACAGCTTCTTGTCATTCTAATCAAACCAGGATGAATCGCGATGTAAGAAGCTTGATTTTGATACATAAAGTAGTGGAGAATCACCAGGAAGTGAATAAATCTCATAGGAGTTAGGATGAAGAAGCTATCCCACTTTCAAATCAGGTGATCCCAGTTTTCTGTTTGGGAATATGACAGCTTCTTTGTCATTCTAATCAAACCAGGATGAATCGCGATGTAAGAAGCTTGATTTTGATACATAAAGTAGTGGAGAATCACCAGGAAGCTGAATAAATCTCATAGGAGTTAGGATGAAGAAGCTATCCCACTTTCAAATCAGGTGATCCCAGTTTTCCTGTTTGGGAATATGACAGCTTCTTTGTCATTCTAATCAAACCAGGATGAATCGCGATGTAAGAAGCTTGATTTTGATACATAAAGTAGTGGAGAATCACCAGGAAGCTGAATAAATCTCATAGGAGTTAGGATGAAGAAGCTATCCCACTTTCAAATCAGGTGATCCCAGTTTTCCTGTTTGGGAATATGACAGCTTCTTTGTCATTCTAATCAAACCAGGATGAATCGCGATGTAAGAAGCTTGATTTTGATACATAAAGTAGTGGAGAATCACCAGGAAGCTGAATAAATCTCATAGGAGTTAGGATGAAGAAGCTATCCCACTTTCAAATCAGGTGATCCCAGTTTTCCTGTTTGGGAATATGACAGCTTCTTTGTCATTCTAATCAAACCAGGATGAATCGCGATGTAAGAAGCTTGATTTTGATACATAAAGTAGTGGAGAATCACCAGGAAGCTGAATAAATCTCATAGGAGTTAGGATGAAGAAGCTATCCCACTTTCAAATCAGGTGATCCCAGTTTTCCTGTTTGGGAATATGACAGCTTCTTTGTCATTCTAATCAAACCAGGATGAATCGCGATGTAAGAAGCTTGATTTTGATACATAAAGTAGTGGAGAATCACCAGGAAGCTGAATAAATCTCATAGGAGTTAGGATGAAGAAGCTATCCCACTTTCAAATCAGGTGATCCCAGTTTTCCTGTTTGGGAATATGACAGCTTCTTTGTCATTCTAATCAAACCAGGATGAATCGCGATGTAAGAAGCTTGATTTTGATACATAAAGTAGTGGAGAATCACCAGGAAGTGAATAAATCTCATAGGAGTTAGGATGAAGAAGCTATCCCACTTTCAAATCAGGTGATCCCAGTTTTCCTGTTTGGGAATATGACAGCTTCTTTGTCATTCTAATCAAACCAGGATGAATCGCGATGTAAGAAGCTTGATTTTGATACATAAAGTAGTGGAGAATCACCAGGAAGCTGAATAAATCTCATAGGAGTTAGGATGAAGAAGCTATCCCACTTTCAAATCAGGTGATCCCAGTTTTCCTGTTTGGGAATATGACAGCTTCTTTGTCATTCTAATCAAACCAGGATGAATCGCGATGTAAGAAGCTTGATTTTGATACATAAAGTAGTGGAGAATCACCAGGAAGCTGAATAAATCTCATAGGAGTTAGGATGAAGAAGCTATCCCACTTTCAAATCAGGTGATCCCAGTTTTCCTGTTTGGGAATATGACAGCTTCTTTGTCATTCTAATCAAACCAGGATGAATCGCGATGTAAGAAGCTTGATTTTGATACATAAAGTAGTGGAGAATCACCAGGAAGCTGAATAAATCTCATAGGAGTTAGGATGAAGAAGCTATCCCACTTTCAAATCAGGTGATCCCAGTTTTCCTGTTTGGGAATATGACAGCTTCTTTGTCATTCTAATCAAACCAGGATGAATCGCGATGTAAGAAGCTTGATTTTGATACATAAAGTAGTGGAGAATCACCAGGAAGCGAATAAATCTCATAGGAGTTAGGATGAAGAAGCTATCCCACTTTCAAATCAGGTGATCCCAGTTTTCCTGTTTGGGAATATGACAGCTTCTTTGTCATTCTAATCAAACCAGGATGAATCGCGATGTAAGAAGCTTGATTTTGATACATAAAGTAGTGGAGAATCACCAGGAAGCTGAATAAATCTCATAGGAGTTAGGATGAAGAAGCTATCCCACTTTCAAATCAGGTGATCCCAGTTTCCTGTTTGGGAATATGACAGCTTCTTTGTCATTCTAATCAAACCAGGATGAATCGCGATGTAAGAAGCTTGATTTTGATACATAAAGTAGTGGAGAATCACCAGGAAGCTGAATAAATCTCATAGGAGTTAGGATGAAGAAGCTATCCCACTTTCAAATCAGGTGATCCCAGTTTCCTGTTTGGGAATATGACAGCTTCTTTGTCATTCTAATCAAACCAGGATGAATCGCGATGTAAGAAGCTTGATTTGATACATAAAGTAGTGGAGAATCACCAGGAAGCTGAATAAATCTCATAGGAGTTAGGATGAAGAAGCTATCCCACTTTCAAATCAGGTGATCCCAGTTTTCCTGTTTGGGAATATGACAGCTTCTTTGTCATTCTAATCAAACCAGGATGAATCGCGATGTAAGAAGCTTGATTTTGATACATAAAGTAGTGGAGAATCACCAGGAAGCTGAATAAATCTCATAGGAGTTAGGATGAAGAAGCTATCCCACTTTCAAATCAGGTGATCCCAGTTTTCCTGTTTGGGAATATGACAGCTTCTTTGTCATTCTAATCAAACCAGGATGAATCGCGATGTAAGAAGCTTGATTTTGATACATAAAGTAGTGGAGAATCACCAGGAAGCTGAATAAATCTCATAGGAGTTAGGATGAAGAAGCTATCCCACTTTCAAATCAGGTGATCCCAGTTTTCCTGTTTGGGAATATGACAGCTTCTTTGTCATTCTAATCAAACCAGGATGAATCGCGATGTAAGAAGCTTGATTTTGATACATAAAGTAGTGGAGAATCACCAGGAAGTGAATAAATCTCATAGGAGTTAGGATGAAGAAGCTATCCCACTTTCAAATCAGGTGATCCCAGTTTTCCTGTTTGGGAATATGACAGCTTCTTTGTCATTCTAATCAAACCAGGATGAATCGCGATGTAAGAAGCTTGATTTTGATACATAAAGTAGTGGAGAATCACCAGGAAGCTGAATAAATCTCATAGGAGTTAGGATGAAGAAGCTATCCCACTTTCAAATCAGGTGATCCCAGTTTTCCTGTTTGGGAATATGACAGCTTCTTTGTCATTCTAATCAAACCAGGATGAATCGCGATGTAAGAAGCTTGATTTTGATACATAAAGTAGTGGAGAATCACCAGGAAGCTGAATAAATCTCATAGGAGTTAGGATGAAGAAGCTATCCCACTTTCAAATCAGGTGATCCCAGTTTTCCTGTTTGGGAATATGACAGCTTCTTTGTCATTCTAATCAAACCAGGATGAATCGCGATGTAAGAAGCTTGATTTTGATACATAAAGTAGTGGAGAATCACCAGGAAGCTGAATAAATCTCATAGGAGTTAGGATGAAGAAGCTATCCCACTTTCAAATCAGGTGATCCCAGTTTTCCTGTTTGGGAATATGACAGCTTCTTTGTCATTCTAATCAAACCAGGATGAATCGCGATGTAAGAAGCTTGATTTTGATACATAAAGTAGTGGAGAATCACCAGGAAGCTGAATAAATCTCATAGGAGTTAGGATGAAGAAGCTATCCCACTTTCAAATCAGGTGATCCCAGTTTTCCTGTTTGGGAATATGACAGCTTCTTTGTCATTCTAATCAAACCAGGATGAATCGCGATGTAAGAAGCTTGATTTTGATACATAAAGTAGTGGAGAATCACCAGGAAGCTGAATAAATCTCATAGGAGTTAGGATGAAGAAGCTATCCCACTTTCAAATCAGGTGATCCCAGTTTCCTGTTTGGGAATATGACAGCTTCTTTGTCATTCTAATCAAACCAGGATGAATCGCGATGTAAGAAGCTTGATTTGATACATAAAGTAGTGGAGAATCACCAGGAAGCTGAATAAATCTCATAGGAGTTAGGATGAAGAAGCTATCCCACTTTCAAATCAGGTGATCCCAGTTTTCCTGTTTGGGAATATGACAGCTTCTTTGTCATTCTAATCAAACCAGGATGAATCGCGATGTAAGAAGCTTGATTTTGATACATAAAGTAGTGGAGAATCACCAGGAAGCTGAATAAATCTCATAGGAGTTAGGATGAAGAAGCTATCCCACTTTCAAATCAGGTGATCCCAGTTTTCCTGTTTGGGAATATGACAGCTTCTTTGTCATTCTAATCAAACCAGGATGAATCGCGATGTAAGAAGCTTGATTTTGATACATAAAGTAGTGGAGAATCACCAGGAAGTGAATAAATCTCATAGGAGTTAGGATGAAGAAGCTATCCCACTTTCAAATCAGGTGATCCCAGTTTTCCTGTTTGGGAATATGACAGCTTCTTTGTCATTCTAATCAAACCAGGATGAATCGCGATGTAAGAAGCTTGATTTTGATACATAAAGTAGTGGAGAATCACCAGGAAGTGAATAAATCTCATAGGAGTTAGGATGAAGAAGCTATCCCACTTTCAAATCAGGTGATCCCAGTTTTCCTGTTTGGGAATATGACAGCTTCTTTGTCATTCTAATCAAACCAGGATGAATCGCGATGTAAGAAGCTTGATTTTGATACATAAAGTAGTGGAGAATCACCAGGAAGCTGAATAAATCTCATAGGAGTTAGGATGAAGAAGCTATCCCACTTTCAAATCAGGTGATCCCAGTTTTCCTGTTTGGGAATATGACAGCTTCTTTGTCATTCTAATCAAACCAGGATGAATCGCGATGTAAGAAGCTTGATTTTGATACATAAAGTAGTGGAGAATCACCAGGAAGCTGAATAAATCTCATAGGAGTTAGGATGAAGAAGCTATCCCACTTTCAAATCAGGTGATCCCAGTTTTCCTGTTTGGGAATATGACAGCTTCTTTGTCATTCTAATCAAACCAGGATGAATCGCGATGTAAGAAGCTTGATTTTGATACATAAAGTAGTGGAGAATCACCAGGAAGCTGAATAAATCTCATAGGAGTTAGGATGAAGAAGCTATCCCACTTTCAAATCAGGTGATCCCAGTTTCCTGTTTGGGAATATGACAGCTTCTTTGTCATTCTAATCAAACCAGGATGAATCGCGATGTAAGAAGCTTGATTTTGATACATAAAGTAGTGGAGAATCACCAGGAAGCTGAATAAATCTCATAGGAGTTAGGATGAAGAAGCTATCCCACTTTCAAATCAGGTGATCCCAGTTTTCCTGTTTGGGAATATGACAGCTTCTTTGTCATTCTAATCAAACCAGGATGAATCGCGATGTAAGAAGCTTGATTTTGATACATAAAGTAGTGGAGAATCACCAGGAAGCTGAATAAATCTCATAGGAGTTAGGATGAAGAAGCTATCCCACTTTCAAATCAGGTGATCCCAGTTTTCCTGTTTGGGAATATGACAGCTTCTTTGTCATTCTAATCAAACCAGGATGAATCGCGATGTAAGAAGCTTGATTTTGATACATAAAGTAGTGGAGAATCACCAGGAAGCTGAATAAATCTCATAGGAGTTAGGATGAAGAAGCTATCCCACTTTCAAATCAGGTGATCCCAGTTTTCCTGTTTGGGAATATGACAGCTTCTTTGTCATTCTAATCAAACCAGGATGAATCGCGATGTAAGAAGCTTGATTTTGATACATAAAGTAGTGGAGAATCACCAGGAAGCGAATAAATCTCATAGGAGTTAGGATGAAGAAGCTATCCCACTTTCAAATCAGGTGATCCCAGTTTTCCTGTTTGGGAATATGACAGCTTCTTTGTCATTCTAATCAAACCAGGATGAATCGCGATGTAAGAAGCTTGATTTTGATACATAAAGTAGTGGAGAATCACCAGGAAGCTGAATAAATCTCATAGGAGTTAGGATGAAGAAGCTATCCCACTTTCAAATCAGGTGATCCCAGTTTTCCTGTTTGGGAATATGACAGCTTCTTTGTCATTCTAATCAAACCAGGATGAATCGCGATGTAAGAAGCTTGATTTTGATACATAAAGTAGTGGAGAATCACCAGGAAGCTGAATAAATCTCATAGGAGTTAGGATGAAGAAGCTATCCCACTTTCAAATCAGGTGATCCCAGTTTTCCTGTTTGGGAATATGACAGCTTCTTTGTCATTCTAATCAAACCAGGATGAATCGCGATGTAAGAAGCTTGATTTTGATACATAAAGTAGTGGAGAATCACCAGGAAGCTGAATAAATCTCATAGGAGTTAGGATGAAGAAGCTATCCCACTTTCAAATCAGGTGATCCCAGTTTTCCTGTTTGGGAATATGACAGCTTCTTTGTCATTCTAATCAAACCAGGATGAATCGCGATGTAAGAAGCTTGATTTTGATACATAAAGTAGTGGAGAATCACCAGGAAGCTGAATAAATCTCATAGGAGTTAGGATGAAGAAGCTATCCCACTTTCAAATCAGGTGATCCCAGTTTTCCTGTTTGGGAATATGACAGCTTCTTTGTCATTCTAATCAAACCAGGATGAATCGCGATGTAAGAAGCTTGATTTTGATACATAAAGTAGTGGAGAATCACCAGGAAGCTGAATAAATCTCATAGGAGTTAGGATGAAGAAGCTATCCCACTTTCAAATCAGGTGATCCCAGTTTTCCTGTTTGGGAATATGACAGCTTCTTTGTCATTCTAATCAAACCAGGATGAATCGCGATGTAAGAAGCTTGATTTTGATACATAAAGTAGTGGAGAATCACCAGGAAGCTGAATAAATCTCATAGGAGTTAGGATGAAGAAGCTATCCCACTTTCAAATCAGGTGATCCCAGTTTTCCTGTTTGGGAATATGACAGCTTCTTTGTCATTCTAATCAAACCAGGATGAATCGCGATGTAAGAAGCTTGATTTTGATACATAAAGTAGTGGAGAATCACCAGGAAGTTGAATAAATCTCATAGGAGTTAGGATGAAGAAGCTATCCCACTTTCAAATCAGGTGATCCCAGTTTTCCTGTTTGGGAATATGACAGCTTCTTTGTCATTCTAATCAAACCAGGATGAATCGCGATGTAAGAAGCTTGATTTTGATACATAAAGTAGTGGAGAATCACCAGGAAGTGAATAAATCTCATAGGAGTTAGGATGAAGAAGCTATCCCACTTTCAAATCAGGTGATCCCAGTTTTCCTGTTTGGGAATATGACAGCTTCTTTGTCATTCTAATCAAACCAGGATGAATCGCGATGTAAGAAGCTTGATTTTGATACATAAAGTAGTGGAGAATCACCAGGAAGTGAATAAATCTCATAGGAGTTAGGATGAAGAAGCTATCCCACTTTCAAATCAGGTGATCCCAGTTTTCCTGTTTGGGAATATGACAGCTTCTTTGTCATTCTAATCAAACCAGGATGAATCGCGATGTAAGAAGCTTGATTTTGATACATAAAGTAGTGGAGAATCACCAGGAAGCTGAATAAATCTCATAGGAGTTAGGATGAAGAAGCTATCCCACTTTCAAATCAGGTGATCCCAGTTTTCCTGTTTGGGAATATGACAGCTTCTTTGTCATTCTAATCAAACCAGGATGAATCGCGATGTAAGAAGCTTGATTTTGATACATAAAGTAGTGGAGAATCACCAGGAAGCTGAATAAATCTCATAGGAGTTAGGATGAAGAAGCTATCCCACTTTCAAATCAGGTGATCCCAGTTTTCCTGTTTGGGAATATGACAGCTTCTTTGTCATTCTAATCAAACCAGGATGAATCGCGATGTAAGAAGCTTGATTTTGATACATAAAGTAGTGGAGAATCACCAGGAAGCTGAATAAATCTCATAGGAGTTAGGATGAAGAAGCTATCCCACTTTCAAATCAGGTGATCCCAGTTTTCCTGTTTGGGAATATGACAGCTTCTTTGTCATTCTAATCAAACCAGGATGAATCGCGATGTAAGAAGCTTGATTTTGATACATAAAGTAGTGGAGAATCACCAGGAAGCTGAATAAATCTCATAGGAGTTAGGATGAAGAAGCTATCCCACTTTCAAATCAGGTGATCCCAGTTTTCCTGTTTGGGAATATGACAGCTTCTTTGTCATTCTAATCAAACCAGGATGAATCGCGATGTAAGAAGCTTGATTTTGATACATAAAGTAGTGGAGAATCACCAGGAAGCTGAATAAATCTCATAGGAGTTAGGATGAAGAAGCTATCCCACTTTCAAATCAGGTGATCCCAGTTTTCCTGTTTGGGAATATGACAGCTTCTTTGTCATTCTAATCAAACCAGGATGAATCGCGATGTAAGAAGCTTGATTTTGATACATAAAGTAGTGGAGAATCACCAGGAAGCTGAATAAATCTCATAGGAGTTAGGATGAAGAAGCTATCCCACTTTCAAATCAGGTGATCCCAGTTTTCCTGTTTGGGAATATGACAGCTTCTTTGTCATTCTAATCAAACCAGGATGAATCGCGATGTAAGAAGCTTGATTTTGATACATAAAGTAGTGGAGAATCACCAGGAAGTGAATAAATCTCATAGGAGTTAGGATGAAGAAGCTATCCCACTTTCAAATCAGGTGATCCCAGTTTTCCTGTTTGGGAATATGACAGCTTCTTTGTCATTCTAATCAAACCAGGATGAATCGCGATGTAAGAAGCTTGATTTGATACATAAAGTAGTGGAGAATCACCAGGAAGCTGAATAAATCTCATAGGAGTTAGGATGAAGAAGCTATCCCACTTTCAAATCAGGTGATCCCAGTTTTCCTGTTTGGGAATATGACAGCTTCTTGTCATTCTAATCAAACCAGGATGAATCGCGATGTAAGAAGCTTGATTTTGATACATAAAGTAGTGGAGAATCACCAGGAAGCTGAATAAATCTCATAGGAGTTAGGATGAAGAAGCTATCCCACTTTCAAATCAGGTGATCCCAGTTTTCCTGTTTGGGAATATGACAGCTTCTTGTCATTCTAATCAAACCAGGATGAATCGCGATGTAAGAAGCTTGATTTTGATACATAAAGTAGTGGAGAATCACCAGGAAGCTGAATAAATCTCATAGGAGTTAGGATGAAGAAGCTATCCCACTTTCAAATCAGGTGATCCCAGTTTTCCTGTTTGGGAATATGACAGCTTCTTTGTCATTCTAATCAAACCAGGATGAATCGCGATGTAAGAAGCTTGATTTTGATACATAAAGTAGTGGAGAATCACCAGGAAGCTGAATAAATCTCATAGGAGTTAGGATGAAGAAGCTATCCCACTTTCAAATCAGGTGATCCCAGTTTTCCTGTTTGGGAATATGACAGCTTCTTTGTCATTCTAATCAAACCAGGATGAATCGCGATGTAAGAAGCTTGATTTTGATACATAAAGTAGTGGAGAATCACCAGGAAGCTGAATAAATCTCATAGGAGTTAGGATGAAGAAGCTATCCCACTTTCAAATCAGGTGATCCCAGTTTTCCTGTTTGGGAATATGACAGCTTCTTTGTCATTCTAATCAAACCAGGATGAATCGCGATGTAAGAAGCTTGATTTTGATACATAAAGTAGTGGAGAATCACCAGGAAGCTGAATAAATCTCATAGGAGTTAGGATGAAGAAGCTATCCCACTTTCAAATCAGGTGATCCCAGTTTTCCTGTTTGGGAATATGACAGCTTCTTTGTCATTCTAATCAAACCAGGATGAATCGCGATGTAAGAAGCTTGATTTTGATACATAAAGTAGTGGAGAATCACCAGGAAGTGAATAAATCTCATAGGAGTTAGGATGAAGAAGCTATCCCACTTTCAAATCAGGTGATCCCAGTTTTCCTGTTTGGGAATATGACAGCTTCTTTGTCATTCTAATCAAACCAGGATGAATCGCGATGTAAGAAGCTTGATTTTGATACATAAAGTAGTGGAGAATCACCAGGAAGCTGAATAAATCTCATAGGAGTTAGGATGAAGAAGCTATCCCACTTTCAAATCAGGTGATCCCAGTTTTCCTGTTTGGGAATATGACAGCTTCTTTGTCATTCTAATCAAACCAGGATGAATCGCGATGTAAGAAGCTTGATTTTGATACATAAAGTAGTGGAGAATCACCAGGAAGCTGAATAAATCTCATAGGAGTTAGGATGAAGAAGCTATCCCACTTTCAAATCAGGTGATCCCAGTTTTCCTGTTTGGGAATATGACAGCTTCTTTGTCATTCTAATCAAACCAGGATGAATCGCGATGTAAGAAGCTTGATTTTGATACATAAAGTAGTGGAGAATCACCAGGAAGCTGAATAAATCTCATAGGAGTTAGGATGAAGAAGCTATCCCACTTTCAAATCAGGTGATCCCAGTTTTCCTGTTTGGGAATATGACAGCTTCTTTGTCATTCTAATCAAACCAGGATGAATCGCGATGTAAGAAGCTTGATTTTGATACATAAAGTAGTGGAGAATCACCAGGAAGCTGAATAAATCTCATAGGAGTTAGGATGAAGAAGCTATCCCACTTTCAAATCAGGTGATCCCAGTTTTCCTGTTTGGGAATATGACAGCTTCTTTGTCATTCTAATCAAACCAGGATGAATCGCGATGTAAGAAGCTTGATTTTGATACATAAAGTAGTGGAGAATCACCAGGAAGTGAATAAATCTCATAGGAGTTAGGATGAAGAAGCTATCCCACTTTCAAATCAGGTGATCCCAGTTTTCCTGTTTGGGAATATGACAGCTTCTTTGTCATTCTAATCAAACCAGGATGAATCGCGATGTAAGAAGCTTAATTTTGATACATAAAGTAGTGGAGAATTATCAGGAAGCTGAATAAATCTCATAGGTGATATGATCATGGACCAGCTAGTTGATACAAGAAAGAGGAGAGACTGAGATTCCTAGCTGAAGATGACAGCTGTCCTAGTCATTCCCACAGGTCAGATCACTCGTGCAATGACAAGGAGACTCAGGGAGATGTTGGAAACATACTGAAGATCACTAAGGAGAAAGAAGAAGAATCTTGGTAGAAGCTTGAGCCACCAAGACACACTCATCACCATTCATGTGATCCCATCAAGCTGATCATCATCAGGCAAGTGGCTTGGTATACTCTTTTCCCTTGATTAGTTTTGTCCCACTGGGTTTCTAATCAAGGTTTTAATGAGGTATCAAGTCACTTACACATTCCTAGTTGATGTATCTTGATGCAACTCGGCCTAATGCTCTTAGACGACTTCATATCTATCTTATATTATGTTTAGTCTAAGTGTTGTGTTATGACTTTGAAACCGTGTGGAGCCTTTCCTTTTGTTTTCTTATGTTTTCGAGACCTTGTGCATGTCAAGGATCTCTCTATTAAGTGTATCACAAACCTCATTCTAATCTAAGTTAGATTTGTTTAAACCTTGTGTTTTCTTCTCCCTTGCTTCACGAGTTAAGAGAGGTCTGGTGAGTAGTATCCAGTCTGTTGGTGTGTAATATCCAACGCCCAAGGCTTTAGAAAGGGTGTGTCATATCCGATCTAAGCCTAGGAGTATCAAGGAGCCTTTCCGCAGCCTCTTGTGTCACCATTAGATCCACAGCCTTGATAAACTTGAGTCTTTGATTCGTTTATGCAAGGATCTATCCAAACCATCCAGAGAAGGGTCCTAGGATCTCATTAATGTTGAGATGAGAGAATAAAGAGTTGATATATTGAGAGAGGAAGAGAGTTGGAGTAGACAGTAACTTTGGAGTTTTACTGTGGTAACTTTAGTTTAACCACAGTAACAACTTGGGAAGTTATCTGATGGCATGAGAAGGTAACTTAGTGAAGGGAAGAGAGTAAACTCGACCAAAGAGGATAAGGAAGGATAAGGGAGCACTTTGACAGCCTGTATGATGCTGGAAAGGAGAGGATGCTTTTCTACTAGTGCAAGCATGTGAGAAAGCACAGCCAAGTGATTCAAAAGGAGTTCCAGCCTGTCCTTTGACTACACATGCTTATACATTTCGAAATTCCTTGTTGCTCTCTCTTTATATACTTGTAAACCCTCATCAGTATTAATTAATGGAGTTTTGAGTCTCTCTCTCTAAGTCTCTCTCTTGTTCTTAATCTCCAATCTCTTTAATTCTCAGATTAAACTTAATCACTCTTTAAATCACCAAATCTAATATGGTATCAGAGCCAGGTTCCTTTAAAAGGAGAGAGTGATTTCGTTTTTCTAAATGTTCTTGAGTGTTCTTGAGAGTTCTTGAGGTTTTTCAAGAGCTAGATCCTTTAAAAGTCAAGTTTGTGTCTGTTGGTGTTTTTTGGAGAGTCAGCTTCAAGGGAGTCCCTTTAGGTGTTTGACAAGGTCAGAAGATGGGTCTAGCTTGTGGTTCAGCAAGGCGTGAAGAGAAGAAGAGAGAGGGAATGAGTGGGGGTGGTTCTCACAAATGAAAACGACTCTGAAGAGGTGTGGAGTTTGGAGAAACCATGAGAGGAAGAGTCTTTGAAGGGTAAAGCTGCTGAGAAAGATCAGACAGCAAGAGAAACAAGTGGAAATTGCTTTAGTCTTGAAGAAAGTACACTGCTTGAGAAGATTGAAGATGTTTATGAGAACAAGATCAGTCTTAGGAGAGTGTATGAAGTCAAGAAGGTGATTAGTGGAGGTAAACCAGGAAGAGAAGAGTTCAATAACCATGTGAGGAAGCTACAACATTTGTGGGTTGAACTACAAGGGTTGAGATCCCATGTGGATGGGGATGCTACACAAGAGCAAGAGACGGTCTTGAAGCTCTTGGCGAGCATGGAGTCATCATATGGGTGGCTGGTAGAGATGGTTCTAAGAGGGGAACAGCTTCCGGAAATGGAAGAGATTTGTGGGCTTATAAGAAGGGCGTATGAGATAATGAGAGATGATGAGAGGCTAACCATGAGTAGGAGTGAGAGCTCATGGAAGCCAACTGGGAGTAGGAGTGAGAGCTTCCAGAAGCTAACCATGAGTAGGAGTGAGGGCTCATGGAGGCTAACCGGGAGTAGGAGTGAGGGCTTCCGGAAGAAGAGAAGGTGCAGAATGCTATCCAAAGCTTCTATCAACATAGGAAAGGGTAGAAAGAGAGTTGTGGGAGAGTGTTCTTACTCAGCCTACATGGGGGAATCAGTAGAAGACAGTGGGGTGTTAAGAGAGCAGGAGAAAGGGAGTGGAGCTGATGATCGCATCACCAGGAAGGAATGGAGAGTGTTCATGGAACATGTACAAGCCTTAGCAGCAAGCAAGAAGCATGCTATACAATCCGGAGCTTCTAAACCCATGGTGATTGATTCTGGAGCAAGTCATCATATGATCAGTGATAGGAGGCTTATAAGTGAGATCAAGGCTGCAACAGGGAGTGTTAGGATAGCTAATGGTGCTATGATCCCAATAGAAGGAGTGGGAAAGCTCAAACTGTTTGAGAAGGACACGGCTGCCTTCTACATGCCTCAGTTCACTTCAAATCTATTATCTGTGAAGAAAGCTACCATTGATCTTGATTGTCAAGTAGTATTCAGACCTGATGAAGTTGAGTTTCAAGATTTGAAGACTGGGAGAGTCATTGGCAGAGGAGACAGCAAAAATCAGCTATACCACCTCGACTTGGCTAAGACCTCTAATCCCTTTGATTCTATTTGCTTGAGTAGTACTGCTGAGAAGATTGATAGTATTACTTGGCATGCTAGATTAGGACATCCTCATGCTCGTGCCATTGAATTGATAATCCCTAATATGTCATTCAATCACTTGGATTGTGAAGCATGCATATTAGGAAAGCATTGTAGGACTGTTTTCCCAACATCTAAGACTACTTATGAGCATTGCTTTGATCTAGTTCACTCGGATGTGTGGACCGCTCCATGCATGTCTAGAGACAGCCATAAATACTTTGTGACATTCATTGATGAGAAGTCTAAGTATACATGGCTCACATTGCTTCCATCTAAAGATAAGGTGCTAGAAGCGTTTATGAACTTCCAAGCATATGTATCTAATCAATACAATGCTACTGTGAAGGTACTGAGATCAGACAACGGAGGTGAATACATCAGCAATGCCTTCAAGAGTCATCTAGCCAAGCATGGGATTGTGCATCAGACCAGTTGTCCCTACACACCACAGCAGAATGGTGTAGCTGAGAGGAAGAATAGGCACTTGATGGAGGTTGCTAGGTCGATGATGTTTCATGCAAATGTCCCAAAAAGATTTTGGGGAGATGCTGTTCAGACTGCTTGCTATCTCATCAACCGGGTCCCAACCAAGATACTGAAGAATCTGTCTCCATTTGAGGTGCTGAATAAGAGCAAGCCTTTTATTGATCACCTACGAGTATTTGGGTGTGTATGCTATGTCATGACTCCAGGAGAACAGAGAAACAAGCTGGAGGCAAAGAGTACTAAGGCAATGTTTATTGGATACTCTATCACTCAGAAGGGATACAAGTGCTATGATCCTGAAGCAAGGAGAGTGATGGTATCTAGAGAAGTGAAGTTTATTGAATCAAAGGGTATTATGAAGAAAAGGAGTGGGAAAATCTGAAGGATTTGTCTCAAGCTCCATCTGATAGAGCAACAACACTGAGGGTGCTGTTGGAGAAGCTAGGGATAGGGTTATCCCAGGATCAGGAATCTGGAAGAAGAGAGTCTTCCAATCCTACTAGTGAAGCTGAAAGAACAACTCCTCTTGATCATGAGAGGGGGAATGGAACTGAATCTCATGAGCAAGTGCACAATCAAGAAGATTCAGGCCAGCATAATCAAGAGGTGACACAGGAAGTAGAGAGTGGTGCTCAGTCTAGTGGAGATGGGCAAAGAGAGTCTACTGGCTCAGATGAGAGTGGTACTCAGTCTAGTGGAGATTGGGAAGTAGATCCTGATGGGTCAAATGAGAGTGGTGCTCAATCAAGTGAAGATGGGCAAGAGCCACAAGAAGAACAAGTTCAGGAGCTAAGGAGGAGCACAAGGGTGAAGAGAGATGCTTCCAACTGGGTAAACACGAGAGTGTACTACAATGCCCAGGCTGTGGAGCATCCTTCTCAAGCTATGTGTTCCTTTGCAGAGTTTCCGGACGAGCATACAGCCTTCACAGTAAGCTTGGATGAGAGCTATATTCCAAGGACATATGAAGAAGCTATGGCTTTAAAGGAGTGGAGAGATTCAGTGCTGATGAGTCCGGAGCCATGATTAAGAATGAAACATGGTATGAGAGTGAGCTGCCTAAAGGGAAGAAGGCAGTGACTAGTAAATGGGTGTTCACAATCAAGTTTCATCCTGATGGAAGAATAGAGAGGCGCAAGTCTAGGTTGGTGGCAAGAGGATTTACTCAGACATATGGTGAGGACTATGTTGAGACCTTTGCTCCTGTGGCTAAACTTCATACTATCAGGATTGTATTATCTTTAGCTGTGAATCTTGAGTGGGATTTGTGGCAAATGGATGTGAAGAATGCATTCCTTCAAGGAGAGTTGGAAGATGAAGTATACATGCATCCACCACCAGGTCTTGAACATCTAGTAAAGAAGGGTAATGTGTTGAGGTTGAGGAAAGCTATCTATGGTCTCAAGCAGTCTCCAAGGGCGTGGTACAACAAGTTGAGTACTACACTGAATGGGAGAGGGTTCAGAAAGTCAGAATTGGATCACACTCTCTTTACCCTAACCACCTCATCTGGTATTGTGGTATTGCTTGTGTATGTGGATGATATCATCATCACAGGCAGTGATAAGGAAGGCATCAAGGCTACAAAGGAGTATCTCAAGGCAAGCTTTGAGATTAAAGACTTGGGGGAAATGAAGTATTTTCTTGGGATTGAGATATGCAGATCAAAGGAAGGATTGTTTATGTCTCAAAGGAAGTATGTGATTGATCTATTGAAGGGAGCAGATGCCTATGGAGGAAAGACAGCCAAGATGCCAATGGAGGATGGTTACAAGGTTCCACGTGAGGGGGAGATTGAGGATAGCAAGCCATTCCATGATCCTAAGCTGTATAGGAAGCTAGTGGGGAAGTTGATTTATCTTACCATTACTAGACCTGATGTGTGCTTTGCGGTGAATCAAGTCAGTCAACACATGCAAGTTCCTAAGGAGCACCACTGGCGGATGGTGGAAAGGATCTTGATGTATCTGAATGGAACTACTGGTCTTGGAGTATGGATGGGATGTAACAAGAGTACTGAGGTTGTAGGCTACTGTGATGCAGATTGGGCTGGGGACCGAGCAGATAGAAGATCAACCACAGGCTATTGTACATTCATTGGTGGTAACTTGGTCACTTGGAAGAGTAAGAAGCAGAAGGTAGTGTCTTGTTCCAGTGCTGAGGCCGAGTATAGAGCAATGCTGAAGCTTACAAATGAGCTAGTGTGGATAAAAGGGATTTTGAAGCATCTGGAGATTATTCAAGCAACGCCAATGACAATGCATTGTGATAATCAAGCAGCTATCCACATTGCATCTAACTCTGTGTTCCATGAGAGAACAAACACATTGAGGTTGATTGTCACAAGGTGAGGCAGATGATGATTCTTGGGGTGATTCTACCTTGTTATACTCGGAGTGAGGATCAGTTAGCAGATGTGTTCACAAAGGCAGCAAGGCAAAAGACAATGGAGTCCATACACATCAGGTTAGGACTCATTGATCTCTCGCCTAAGGGCTAGTCTATACACTCTCCTGATCATGTGATCTCTACTCTTTTTCCTCATTAAGGTTTTGTCCCAATGGGTTTTCTTTAATGAGGTTTTAATGAGGGAGATCTCATGGTCCTTCCAAGCTTGACTTGTTCCACATGGTCAAGCTTGAGGGGGAGTGTTGAGATGAGAGAATAAAGAGTTGATATATTGAGAGAGGAAGAGAGTTGGAGTAGACAGTAACTTTGGAGTTTTACTGTGGTAACTTTAGTTTAACCACAGTAACAACTTGGGAAGTTATCTGATGGCATGAGAAGGTAACTTAGTGAAGGGAAGAGAGTAAACTCGACCAAAGAGGTAAGGAAGGATAAGGGAGCACTTTGACAGCCTGTATGATGCGGAAAGGAGAGGATGCTTTTCTACTAGTGCAAGCATGTGAGAAAGCACAGCCAAGTGATTCAAAAGGAGTTCCAGCCTGTCCTTTGACTACACATGCTTATACATTTCGAAATTCTTGTTGCTCTCTCTTTATATACTTGTAAACCCTCATCAGTATTAATTAATGGAGTTTTGAGTCTCTCTCTCTTAAGTCTCTCTCTTGTTCTTAATCTCCAATCTCTTTAATTCTCAGATTAGGCTTAATCACTCTTTAAATCACAAATCTAATAATTAAGTGGTTATCAGGAAGGGAGTTTCGATTTCTCTTTTGCGATTTCATAAGATTTGGTCATCGTGTTTATCATTGATCATTTGGGTTTTGCGTTTTGTTCTCACTCGATCTGATTAGTATCATTGATAGGATTGCTAGATCTGATTGTTTCGTGTCTCATATGTAGATCTAAGAATTTCGATCAAGTTTTAAACAAAAACCTTTCACATCTTGTCGATTACGTTATCGTTTTGCTTGATCCGAAAGTTCTTGTGATTGAGTGACTCGATCTGTTGTTAGAATCATAGATCAGGATTTGATTATCTCATTTCATCATCCGTTGAATCTGATCTGTTATTGTTTCGATTTCGAAGTGATAGAATTCAAATCGTCGCGTGTTGATCAGTATCTTCATTTGCCGCTTGTTTGATACTTTGTTTCCTTATTGAATCTTGAGTTCTGAATTTTTTGAACTACTTACTGGTTCAAGTTTTTCGTTGTATCAGGAAGCAATGGGGTCTGAGGAGGATGATGAAACCTTTGTGCGAAGGAATAAGTTGTTGCAAGAAGCAATCAACCAAACAAGTGATGGAAGCGATGGTGAAGTTGCTGGAAGAGAAGTATGATCAGAGACCGAATGATGGGCAAGGACAAGCATTGGCCAGAGACGTGAGCAGAAGAAGAACAAACAGACAAGGCCAGCGTGAGCATGCTGGATCAGAAGAAACTGATAACCTTCTATGAGAGAAGTAGCCATAGCTCCGGTTCGAGACATAGCAGTAGAAGATCTCGACATGATCATGAGGGCCGAAGGCATAGACGCAATGAGCTATCAGGATTGAAGCTTAAGATCCCTCCTTTCCATGGGTTAAAGCTGATCCAGATGCCTATCTTGAGTGGGAGAAGAAGATCGAACTCGTTTTCAACTGTCAGCCATTACTCAGAGACTAAGAAGATTCAAGTAGCTGCTACCGGGAGTCAATGATTTATGCATGAGCTGGTGGGATCAGTTGGTTACAAACAAGAGGCGCAATGGTGAATTCCCCATTGAAACATGGGCAGAGATGAAAGCGTGATGCGCAAGAGGTTGTACCCAAGTCATTATCACACGTGATCTTCATCAAAAGCTGAGACTGTCACACAAGAGAACAAAGTGTAGAGGATACTTTCAAGAGATGGAGTTGCTTATGCTAAGAGCTTGTGTATCTGAGGACAGTGAAGCTACTATGGCACGGTTCTTGGTGGACAACCGTGAGATACAAGGACAGAGTGGAGATGCAAACACTACTTGGAGATAGAGGAGATGTACACAAGCTATCTTGGTGGAGCAGCAAGTTAAGAGAAGAGTCATGCGCGTGGCAGCTATGGTTCCAGTAGATACCAGACCTCTAAGAA
>NW_026015378.1:0-50515 GCF_020379485.1 Brassica napus | reverse complement strand
CATGCCAACTCCCTATGATTTATTAAACTTCCTGTGATTCCTCCACCACTTTATGTATCCAATCAAGCTTCTTCTTCACAAAGTGATTCATCCTGGTTTGATTAAAAACGACGAAGAAGCTGTGCTATTCCCCAACTGGGAACTGGAATCACCTGATTTGAAATTGTGGGATAACTTCTTCAATGCCAACTCCTATGAGATTTATTCAACTTCCTGGTGATTCTCCACCACTTTTTGTATCCAAATCAAGCTTCTTACAAAGTGATTCATCCTGGTTTGATTGGAACGACGAAGAAGCTGTGCTATTCCCAACTGGGAAACTGGAATCACCTGATTTGAAAGTGGGATAACTTCTTCATGCCAACTCCTATGAGATTTATTCAACTTCCTGGTGATTCTCCACCACTTTATGTATCCAAATCAAGCTTTTCACAAAGTGATTCATCCTGGTTTGATTGAACGACGAAGAAGCTGTGCTATTCCCAAACTGGGAAACTGGAATCACCTGATTTGAAAGTGGGATAACTTCTTCATGCCAACTCCTATGAGATTTATTCAACTTCCTGGTGATTCTCCACCACTTTATGTATCCAAATCAAGCTTCTTACAAAGTGATTCATCCTGGTTTGATTGGAACGACGAAGAAGCTGTGCTATTCCCAAACTGGGAAACTGGAATCACCTGATTTGAAAGTGGGATAACTTCTTCATGCCAACTCCTATGAGATTTATTCAACTTCCTGGTGATTCTCCACCACTTTATGTATCCAATCAAGCTTCTTACAAAGAGATTCATCCTGGTTTGATTGGAACGACGAAGAAGCTGTGCTATTCCCAAACTGGGAAACTGGAATCACCTGATTTGAAAGTGGGATAACTTCTTCATGCCAACTCCTATGAGATTTATTCAACTTCCTGGTGATTCTCCACCACTTTATGTATCCAAATCAAGCTTCTTTACAAAGTTTTCATCCTGGTTTGATTGGAACGACGAAGAAGCTGTGCTATTCCCAAACTGGGAAACTGGAATCACCTGATTTGAAAGTGGGATAACTTCTTCATGCCAACTCCTATGAGATTTTATTCAACTTCCTGGTGATTCTCCACCACTTTATGTATCCAAATCAAGCTTCTTACAAAGTGATTCATCCTGGTTTGATTGGAACGACGAAGAAGCTGTGCTATTCCCAAACTGGGAAACTGGAATCACCTGATTTGAAAGTGGGATAACTTCTTCATGCCAACTCCTATGAGATTTATTCAACTTCCTGGTGATTCTCCACCACTTTATGTATCCAAATCAAGCTTCTTACAAAGTGATTCATCCTGGTTTGATTGGAACGACGAAGAAGCTGTGCTATTCCCAACTGGGAAACTGGAATCACCTGATTTGAAAGTGGGATAACTTCTTCATGCCAACTCCTATGAGATTTATTCAACTTCCTGGTGATTCTCCACCACTTTATGTATCCAAATCAAGCTTCTTACAAATGATTCATCCTGGTTTGATTGGAACGACGAAGAAGCTGTGCTATTCCCAAACTGGGAAACTGGAATCACCTGATTTGAAAGTGGGATAACTTCTTCATCCCAACTCCTATGAGATTTATTCAACTTCCTGGTGATTCTCCACCACTTTATGTATCCAAATCAAGCTTCTCACAAAGAGATTCATCCTGGTTTGATTGGAACGACGAAGAAGCTGTGCTATTCCCAAACTGGGAAACTGGAATCACCTGATTTGAAAGTGGGATAACTTCTTCATCCCAACTCCTATGAGATTTATTCAACTTCCTGGTGATTCTCCACCACTTTATGTATCCAAATCAAGCTTCTTCACAAGTGATTCATCCTGGTTTGATTGGAACGACGAAGAAGCTGTGCTATTCCCAAACTGGAAACTGGAATCACCTGATTTGAAAGTGGGATAACTTCTTCATGCCAACTCCTATGAGATTTATTCAACTTCCTGGTGATTCTCCACCACTTTATGTATCCAAATCAAGCTTCTTACAAAGTGATTCATCCTGGTTTGATTGGAACGACGAAGAAGCTGTGCTATTCCCAAACTGGGAAACTGGAATCACCTGATTTGAAAGTGGGATAACTTCTTCATCCCAACTCCTATGAGATTTATTCAACTTCCTGGTGATTCTCCACCACTTTATGTATCCAAATCAAGCTTCTCACAAAGTGATTCATCCTGGTTTGATTGGAACGACGAAGAAGCTGTGCTATTCCCAAACTGGGAAACTGGAATCACCTGATTTGAAAGTGGGATAACTTCTTCATGCCAACTCCTATGAGATTTATTCAACTTCCTGGTGATTCTCCACCACTTTATGTATCCAAATCAAGCTTCTTACAAAGTGATTCATCCTGGTTTGATTGGAACGACGAAGAAGCTGTGCTATTCCCAAACTGGGAAACTGGAATCACCTGATTTGAAAGTGGGATAACTTCTTCATCCCAACTCCTATGAGATTTATTCAACTTCCTGGTGATTCTCCACCACTTTATGTATCCAAATCAAGCTTCTCACAAAGTGATTCATCCTGGTTTGATTGGAACGACGAAGAAGCTGTGCTATTCCCAAACTGGGAAACTGGAATCACCTGATTTGAAAGTGGGATAACTTCTTCATGCCAACTCCTATGAGATTTATTCAACTTCCTGGTGATTCTCCACCACTTTATGTATCCAAATCAAGCTTCTTACAAAGTGATTCATCCTGGTTTGATTGGAACGACGAAGAAGCTGTGCTATTCCCAAACTGGGAAACTGGAATCACCTGATTTGAAAGTGGGATAACTTCTTCATGCCAACTCCTATGAGATTTATTCAACTTCCTGGTGATTCTCCACCACTTTATGTATCCAAATCAAGCTTCTTACAAAGTGATTCATCCTGGTTTGATTGGAACGACGAAGAAGCTGTGCTATTCCCAAACTGGGAAACTGGAATCACCTGATTTGAAAGTGGGATAACTTCTTCATCCCAACTCCTATGAGATTTATTCAACTTCCTGGTGATTCTCCACCACTTTATGTATCCAAATCAAGCTTTTCACAAAGTGATTCATCCTGGTTTGATTGGAACGACGAAGAAGCTGTGCTATTCCCAAACTGGGAAACTGGAATCACCTGATTTGAAAGTGGGATAACTTCTTCATGCCAACTCCTATGAGATTTATTCAACTTCCTGGTGATTCTCCACCACTTTATGTATCCAAATCAAGCTTCTTACAAAGTGATTCATCCTGGTTTGATTGGAACGACGAAGAAGCTGTGCTATTCCCAAACTGGGAAACTGGAATCACCTGATTTGAAAGTGGGATAACTTCTTCATGCCAACTCCTATGAGATTTATTCAACTTCCTGGTGATTCTCCACCACTTTATGTATCCAAATCAAGCTTCTTACAAAGTGATTCATCCTGGTTTGATTGGAACGACGAAGAAGCTGTGCTATTCCCAAACTGGGAAACTGGAATCACCTGATTTGAAAGTGGGATAACTTCTTCATGCCAACTCCTATGAGATTTATTCAACTTCCTGGTGATTCTCCACCACTTTATGTATCCAAATCAAGCTTCTTACAAAGTGATTCATCCTGGTTTGATTGGAACGACGAAGAAGCTGTGCTATTCCCAAACTGGGAAACTGGAATCACCTGATTTGAAAGTGGGATAACTTCTTCATCCAACTCCTATGAGATTTTATTCAACTTCCTGGTGATTCTCCACCACTTTTTGTATCCAAATCAAGCTTCTTACAAAGTGATTCATCCTGGTTTGATTGGAACGACGAAGAAGCTGTGCTATTCCCAAACTGGGAAACTGGAATCACCTGATTTGAAAGTGGGATAACTTCTTCATCCAACTCCTATGAGATTTATTCAACTTCCTGGTGATTCTCCACCACTTTATGTATCCAAATCAAGCTTCTTACAAAGTGATTCATCCTGGTTTGATTGGAACGACGAAGAAGCTGTGCTATTCCCAAACTGGGAAACTGGAATCACCTGATTTGAAAGTGGGATAACTTCTTCATGCCAACTCCTATGAGATTTATTAAACTTCCTGGTGATTCTCCACCACTTTATGTATCCAAATCAAGCTTCTTCACAAAGTGATTCATCCTGGTTTGATTGGAACGACGAAGAAGCTGTGCTATTCCCAAACTGGGAAACTGGAATCACCTGATTTGAAAGTGGGATAACTTCTTCATCCCAACTCCTATGAGATTTATTCAACTTCCTGGTGATTCTCCACCACTTTATGTATCCAAATCAAGCTTCTCACAAAGTGATTCATCCTGGTTTGATTGGAACGACGAAGAAGCTGTGCTATTCCCAAACTGGGAAACTGGAATCACCTGATTTGAAAGTGGGATAACTTCTTCATCCCAACTCCTATGAGATTTATTCAACTTCCTGGTGATTCTCCACCACTTTATGTATCCAAATCAAGCTTCTCACAAAGTGATTCATCCTGGTTTGATTGGAACGACGAAGAAGCTGTGCTATTCCCAAACTGGGAAACTGGAATCACCTGATTTGAAAGTGGGATAACTTCTTCATGCCAACTCCTATGAGATTTATTCAACTTCCTGGTGATTCTCCACCACTTTATGTATCCAAATCAAGCTTCTTACAAAGTGATTCATCCTGGTTTGATTGGAACGACGAAGAAGCTGTGCTATTCCCAAACTGGGAAACTGGAATCACCTGATTTGAAAGTGGGATAACTTCTTCATCCCAACTCCTATGAGATTTATTCAACTTCCTGGTGATTCTCCACCACTTTATGTATCCAAATCAAGCTTCTCACAAAGAGATTCATCCTGGTTTGATTGGAACGACGAAGAAGCTGTGCTATTCCCAAACTGGGAAACTGGAATCACCTGATTTGAAAGTGGGATAACTTCTTCATGCCAACTCCTATGAGATTTATTCAACTTCCTGGTGATTCTCCACCACTTTATGTATCCAAATCAAGCTTCTTACAAAGTGATTCATCCTGGTTTGATTGGAACGACGAAGAAGCTGTGCTATTCCCAAACTGGGAAACTGGAATCACCTGATTTGAAAGTGGGATAACTTCTTCATCCCAACTCCTATGAGATTTATTCAACTTCCTGGTGATTCTCCACCACTTTATGTATCCAAATCAAGCTTCTCACAAAGTGATTCATCCTGGTTTGATTGGAACGACGAAGAAGCTGTGCTATTCCCAAACTGGGAAACTGGAATCACCTGATTTGAAAGTGGGATAACTTCTTCATGCCAACTCCTATGAGATTTATTCAACTTCCTGGTGATTCTCCACCACTTTATGTATCCAAATCAAGCTTCTTACAAAGTGATTCATCCTGGTTTGATTGGAACGACGAAGAAGCTGTGCTATTCCCAAACTGGGAAACTGGAATCACCTGATTTGAAAGTGGGATAACTTCTTCATGCCAACTCCTATGAGATTTATTCAACTTCCTGGTGATTCTCCACCACTTTATGTATCCAAATCAAGCTTCTTACAAAGTGATTCATCCTGGTTTGATTGGAACGACGAAGAAGCTGTGCTATTCCCAAACTGGGAAACTGGAATCACCTGATTTGAAAGTGGGATAACTTCTTCATGCCAACTCCTATGAGATTTATTCAACTTCCTGGTGATTCTCCACCACTTTATGTATCCAAATCAAGCTTCTTACAAAGTGATTCATCCTGGTTTGATTGGAACGACGAAGAAGCTGTGCTATTCCCAAACTGGGAAACTGGAATCACCTGATTTGAAAGTGGGATAACTTCTTCATGCCAACTCCTATGAGATTTATTCAACTTCCTGGTGATTCTCCACCACTTTATGTATCCAAATCAAGCTTCTTACAAAGTGATTCATCCTGGTTTGATTGGAACGACGAAGAAGCTGTGCTATTCCCAAACTGGGAAACTGGAATCACCTGATTTGAAAGTGGGATAACTTCTTCATCCCAACTCCTATGAGATTTATTCAACTTCCTGGTGATTCTCCACCACTTTATGTATCCAAATCAAGCTTTCACAAAGTGATTCATCCTGGTTTGATTGGAACGACGAAGAAGCTGTGCTATTCCCAAACTGGGAAACTGGAATCACCTGATTTGAAAGTGGGATAACTTCTTCATGCCAACTCCTATGAGATTTATTCAACTTCCTGGTGATTCTCCACCACTTTATGTATCCAAATCAAGCTTCTTACAAAGTGATTCATCCTGGTTTGATTGGAACGACGAAGAAGCTGTGCTATTCCCAAACTGGGAAACTGGAATCACCTGATTTGAAAGTGGGATAACTTCTTCATGCCAACTCCTATGAGATTTATTCAACTTCCTGGTGATTCTCCACCACTTTATGTATCCAAATCAAGCTTTTCACAAAGTGATTCATCCTGGTTTGATTGGAACGACGAAGAAGCTGTGCTATTCCCAAACTGGGAAACTGGAATCACCTGATTTGAAAGTGGGATAACTTCTTCATGCCAACTCCTATGAGATTTATTCAACTTCCTGGTGATTCTCCACCACTTTATGTATCCAAATCAAGCTTCTTACAAAGTGATTCATCCTGGTTTGATTGGAACGACGAAGAAGCTGTGCTATTCCCAAACTGGGAAACTGGAATCACCTGATTTGAAAGTGGGATAACTTCTTCATGCCAACTCCTATGAGATTTATTCAACTTCCTGGTGATTCTCCACCAATTTATGTATCCAAATCAAGCTTTTCACAAAGTGATTCATCCTGGTTTGATTGGAACGACGAAGAAGCTGTGCTATTCCCAAACTGGGAAACTGGAATCACCTGATTTGAAAGTGGGATAACTTCTTCATGCCAACTCCTATGAGATTTATTCAACTTCCTGGTGATTCTCCACCACTTTATGTATCCAAATCAAGCTTCTTACAAAGAGATTCATCCTGGTTTGATTGGAACGACGAAGAAGCTGTGCTATTCCCAAACTGGGAAACTGGAATCACCTGATTTGAAAGTGGGATAACTTCTTCATGCCAACTCCTATGAGATTTATTCAACTTCCTGTTGATTCTCCACCACTTTATGTATCCAAATCAAGCTTCTTACAAAGTGATTCATCCTGGTTTGATTGGAACGACGAAGAAGCTGTGCTATTCCCAAACTGGGAAACTGGAATCACCTGATTTGAAAGTGGGATAACTTCTTCATCCCAACTCCTATGAGATTTATTCAACTTCCTGGTGATTCTCCACCACTTTATGTATCCAAATCAAGCTTCTCACAAAGAGATTCATCCTGGTTTGATTGGAACGACGAAGAAGCTGTGCTATTCCCAAACTGGGAAACTGGAATCACCTGATTTGAAAGTGGGATAACTTCTTCATCCCAACTCCTATGAGATTTATTCAACTTCCTGGTGATTCTCCACCACTTTATGTATCCAAATCAAGCTTCTCACAAAGTGATTCATCCTGGTTTTATTGGAACGACGAAGAAGCTGTGCTATTCCCAAACTGGGAAACTGGAATCACCTGATTTGAAAGTGGGATAACTTCTTCATGCCAACTCCTATGAGATTTATTCAACTTCCTGGTGATTCTCCACCACTTTATGTATCCAAATCAAGCTTCTTACAAAATGATTCATCCTGGTTTGATTGGAACGACGAAGAAGCTGTGCTATTCCCAAACTGGGAAACTGGAATCACCTGATTTGAAAGTGGGATAACTTCTTCATCCCAACTCCTATGAGATTTATTCAACTTCCTGGTGATTCTCCACCACTTTATGTATCCAAATCAAGCTTCTCACAAAGAGATTCATCCTGGTTTGATTGGAACGACGAAGAAGCTGTGCTATTCCCAAACTGGGAAACTGGAATCACCTGATTTGAAAGTGGGATAACTTCTTCATGCCAACTCCTATGAGATTTATTCAACTTCCTGGTGATTCTCCACCACTTTATGTATCCAAATCAAGCTTCTTACAAAGTTATTCATCCTGGTTTGATTAAAACGACGAAGAAGCTGTGCTATTCCCAAACTGGGAAACTGGAATCACCTGATTTGAAAGTGGGATAACTTCTTCATCCCAACTCCTATGAGAGTTATTCAACTTCCTGGTGATTCTCCACCACTTTATGTATCTAAATCAAGCTTCTCACAAAGTTATTCATCCTGGTTTGATTAAAACGACGAAGAAGCTGTGCTATTCCCAAACTGGGAAACTGGAATCACCTGATTTGAAAGTGGGATAACTTCTTCATGCCAACTCCTATGAGATTTATTCAACTTCCTGGTGATTCTCCACCACTTTATGTATCCAAATCAAGCTTCTTACAAAGTTATTCATCCTGGTTTGATTAAAACGACGAAGAAGCTGTGCTATTCCCAAACTGGGAAACTGGAATCACCTGATTTGAAATTGGGATAACTTCTTCATGCCAACTCCTGTGAGATTTATTCAACTTCCTGGTGATTCTCCACCACTTTATGTATCCAAATCAAGCTTCTTACAAAGTTATTCATCCTGGTTTGATTAAAACGACGAAGAAGTTGTGCTATTCCCAAACTTGGAAACTGGAATCACCTGATTTGAAAGTGGGATAACTTCTTCATGCCAACTCCTATGAGATTTATTCAACTTCCTGGTGATTCTCCACCACTTTATGTATCCAAATCAAGCTTCTTACAAAGTGATTCATCCTGGTTTGATTAGAACGGCGAAGAAGCTGTGCAATTCCCAAACTGGGAAACTGGAATCACTTGATTTGAAAGTGGGATAACTTCTTCATGCCAACTCCTATGAGATTTATTAAACTTCCTGTTGATTCTCCATCACTTTATGTATCCAAATCAAGCTTCTTACAAAATGATTCATCCTGGTTTGATTGGAACGACGAAGAAGCTGTGCTATTCCCAAACTGGGAAACTGGAATCACCTGATTTGAAAGTGGGATAACTTCTTCATCCCAACTCCTATGAGAGTTATTCAACTTCCTGGTGATTCTCCACCACTTTATGTATCTAAATCAAGCTTCTCACAAAGTTATTCATCCTGGTTTGATTAAAACGACGAAGAAGTTGTGCTATTCCCAAACTGGGAAACTGGAATCACCTGATTTGAAAGTGGGATAACTTCTTCATGCCAACTCCTATGAGATTTATTCAACTTCCTGGTTATTCTCCACCACTTTATGTATCCAAATCAAGCTTCTTACAAAGTTATTCATCCTGGTTTGATTAAAACGACGAAGAAGCTGTGCTATTCCCAAACTGGGAAACTGGAATCACCTGATTTGAAATTGGGATAACTTCTTCATGCCAACTCCTATGAGATTTATTCAACTTCCTGGTGATTCTACAGCACTTTATGTATCCAAATCAAGCTTTTCACAAAGTGATTCATCCTGGTTTGATTGGAACGACGAAGAAGCTGTGTTATTCCCAAACTGGGAAACTGGAATCACCTGATTTGAAAGTGGGATAACTTCTTCATGCCAACTCCTATGAGATTTATTCAACTTCCTGGTGATTTTCCACCACTTTATGTATCCAAATCAAGCTTCTTACAAAGAGATTCATCCTGGTTTTGATTGGAACGACGAAGAAGCTGTGCTTTTCCCAAACTGGGAAACTGGAATCACCTGATTTGAAAGTGGGATAACTTCTTCATGCCAACTCCTATGAGATTTATTCAACTTCCTGGTGATTCTCCACCACTTTATGTATCCAAATCAAGCTTCTTACAACGAGATTCATCCTGGTTTGATTGGAACGACGAAGAAGCTGTGATATTCCCAAACTGGGAAACTAGAATCACCTGATTTGAAAGTGGGATAACTTCTTCATGCCAACTCCTATGAGATTTATTCAACTTCCTGGTGATTCTACACCACTTTATGTATCCAAATCAAGCTTCTTACAAAGTTATTCATCCTGATTTGATTAGAACGACGAAGAAGTTGTGCTATTCCCAAACTGGGTAACAGGAATCACCTGATTTGAAAGTGGGATAACTTCTTCATGCCAACTCCAATGAGATTTATTCAACTTCCTGGTGATTTTCCACCACTTTATGTATCCAAATCAAGCTTCTTACAAAGAGATTCATCCTGGTTTGATTGGAACGACGAAGAAGCTGTGCTTTTCCCAAACTGGGAAACTGGAATCACCTGATTTGAAAGTGGGATAACTTCTTCATGCCAACTCCTATGAGATTTATTCAACTTCCTGGTGATTCTCCACCACTTTATGTATCCAAATCAAGCTTCTTACAACGAGATTCATCCTGGTTTGATTGGAACGACGAAGAAGCTGTGATATTCCCAAACTGGGAAACTAGAATCACCTGATTTGAAAGTGGGATAACTTCTTCATGCCAACTCCTATGAGATTTATTCAACTTCCTGGTGATTCTACACCATTTTATGTATCCAAATCAAGCTTCTTACAAAGAGATTCATCCTAGTTTGATTGGAACAACAAAGAAGCAGTGCTATTCCCAAACTGGGAAACTGGAATCACCTGATTTGAAAGTGGGATAACTTCTTCTTGCCAAATCCTATGAGATTTATTCAACTTCCTGGTGATTCTCCACAACTTTATGTATCCAAATCCTTCGACTTTCTATATTTGTATTAGGTACAAAATAATTATACAGAGTATATCTGTATAAGCATCCAAGACATCACCATCAAGGGACCCACATGAGATAAGCATGGGACCCACCTGGAGACTTTGAAGCAACACGACAAAGGTCTCCATCAGCCAACCAAGACTCGACACGTAGCAAGCAAAGTGTCGGCACAATCAGAAGACGACACGTAGCAAGCCGAGTGTCGGCACAATCAGAAGATGACACGTGGCAACCAATCAATACGCAAACTTCGCCTATAAAAGGAACCCATGAGGAAGAACGAAGGCACGGGCAATTTTCGCCAAGCTCTTTCTCACTCTAAAAAGCTCTCCCTTCTCTCTAAAAATCCTGTAAAATTTTAAGTTCTATCAGCAATTCTGTAATCAAAGATTGTATCATCAAGATCAATAAAAGTAAGTATTAATCATAATCTTATCATCATAAGTTTGTCTTTAATCCAGAAAACATATAAAAATAAAAATAAAATAAGAACTTTGTAAACAAATCAATACAAAGAGAATAAATTTAAAACTGGTATCAGATGCTAAAACGATGCAAACTGGTCTAAAGAATTTGACCATCAAGATATCTGACTTTAATCTATTTTAAACCCATTAAAACGACCTCACCGTCTAAGTAAAACTCTGTTACTGTAGGTGTTCCAGGCAGCAAGTCCGAAGAAGGCAGTAAGACCGTTGGCAAGCCAGCAGTTGAGTCGAATTAAACGGTTAGTAAAATTTTATGAGTTTAAAATCAGATTAAAATCGTGGCATCTTCGATTAGAAAATTCTTTAAACCAAGAACCGCGTCAACCTCAGCGTCTTATTCAACTATTAATTCTAGAGAAATAATGACTAAAATAACGACCTTTAATCAAGAAATTTCAAAGAATCAATTACCGCATATTAATCCTGAGAATATATATCAAATAGGAACGTTTGATTTTAAAACGGCTTATTCAATAAAAGAACATGAACAAACTCTGTCTTTACAAAACGAGTTTGAAGAAATCAAATTATTATCCTCACTAGCTTTAGAAAAATATAAACAAAAGGGATTCAACTGCATCCATTTCGGATTAATTCAAGTAGCTATAAAACCATTATCAAGAACAGGAATTGATTCACCCATCCTTATGTTATTAAGAGACAAGACTTTATTAAAATTCGAAGATTCACTCCTTGGAGCCGTCCAATCAAATTTATGCAACGGAGCCGTATATTTTAATTGCGCTCCTAATTTTCAAGTCAGTCTACACGACCCAACTATACTCAACACTCTGACCTTAAATGTTCATCTACCCGAAATTAAATTTCAAAACGAAAGACATGGATATTTATTACTATACAGAGTATATTTTAAACAATCAATTTCAGAATTTAATCCAAGATGTTTACTACAAGATAATAAAGGTGAAACGACAATTTTGGCAGTTCATAGCAAAGACACTCCAACAGCTACATACACACCTAAACAACTAAACTGGGATGAGATAACTATACCGGATCAATGGAAAATTGAAATTACGCAACCTCCTAGAAATATTGAACAGAAAAATATATCAAAAATAATTGAACAAAGAGACGGGAAAATATTATTACAATTTGGATCTTACAGAGACCCGCTACCACCTAGAATAAGTCCATACCACTCAAGAGCTTCCTTTTCTGAATATCGCACTGGTCAATCCAGTACAAACTCAGAAACAAAAAGCGTAAATCAAAATGTTAGACAAGAAGAACCAATTAAATTCAAAGCTCCAATAGCCGAGCCTCATCAAGATATGTATCCAACTTCACCAACTTTATCAGACTTCAAATCAATAAATGTTATAACCAAAACATACGAAATAAATAAACAATACATAAAAGAAGACTTTTATTCAAAACAGAACGAAGAAAAAAGGAAATGGTATTTTAATACATTTCCTAAAGAAGAAACTATATTATATCGAGAAAATTGGTATAATTTTATGAAATCCAAAGAAACGGACATTCCATTTTTCAAATGGTTTGAAGATTATGCAAACACCAATAAAATAAATTATCCGTTCAAATCAATTAATGTAAATTCAACATTAAGCCAGGTTTGGGAACAAACGGATGGGAACAAAATTAGATCTATCCATCCACCTTTAAAGGATATAAAAATAAATACTGCAAATAGACAAGTTATTGCAACCCCGTTCAAAACCGGAGCAAATAAAGATGATAAAGATCCAATTTATATGCAAGAGATAAAATCAATATATCAACAGAACAATTATCAAAGCCAGATATTACACACAATATCTAGACAAATAAATGAAATAGATATAAAAATAAATAATAACGAGACTAACAAACAAGAACAACATCCCTTTTCATCCATAACTCCACCAATATTTAAACCAATAAACATGCAAGTAAAATTACCAGATAACCCTATTTTAACATCAATTGCATCCAGACTAGACAAATTAGACAGAGGCAAAAATATAAATATTATAGATGAGGAAGACAGCGAGTCAACTTCAGCTATAATATCCGAAGACGAACCAATAATCAATCGAATAAAAAATAAATCAACAAAACCATATTATAAGAGGCATACTCCACCGGATTTATTATTTGAAGAACACCATAAATATTCCGCAAATATGTATTCCGGAGACGGGATATATGAATGGAATATTGATGGAAGATCAGAATACGAAATAATGAATTTATTACAAGAAATGGGAATGGCCGCTATGGCCTATAAAGCTAAAGGAAATGATGATAAGCAATCATGCGTCTTATTAATAGTAGGGTTCAACGGAGCATTAAGATACTGGTGGGATAACTCACTAGACAGGGTTACCCAGGAATCGATTATCAACCATACTGAAACAAGAACGGTAGAAAATACTGAAGGAGAATTGGAACAAGTAGAAACACAAAATGCAGTAGAAGTATTAATTCATACTATAACCATGCACTTTATAGGAAATCCGAAAGAAAAACTAGAAATTAAAAAAATAATCTTAACCAATTTAAGATGTCCGACATTAGGAGATTTTAAATGGTATAAAGATGTATTTGTAACAAACATATTTCAAAGAAATGATTGTACTCAAGCCTTTTGGAAAGAAAGATTTATAGCAGGATTACCAACATATTTCGCAGAAAGAGTAACAAACAAATTAAAAGAATACTCAGGAGGACAGCCAATCCCCTGGAATTCAATAACTTATGGTCAATTGTTCGCATTTATCAAAAAAGAAGGATTAGCAATATGCCAAGACCATAAAGATAAAAAGAGAAATGAAAAATTTCAATTTAAAACAAATATGGGATCATTTTGTGAACAATATGGATATAATCAACTCAATCCCCCATCAAGAAATAAAAGACTTAAATATAAAAATAATCAAGGAAAATTTAGGAGACATTATCAAAAATATAACAATCAAAATAAAAAATTTAATAAAAAATCTAATGATCAATATTATTCAAAAAATAGAAAATCTTATAAACCAAATGATAAACAAAAAATTGTATGCTGCAATTGTAAAAGGCCAGGACATAAGTCCTCAGAATGCAAAATGAAAAGAAAAATCAATGAAATATTCCAGGACCAACCTGATATTCAACAAAAATTAATGAAATTACTAATATCAGAATCAGAATCATCCAACGAATCAAGTAACGAAACCTCAGAAAATGAGATAGACAATATAAGCAATTCTTCAGAAGAACCGCCAGAGTTATCTGACAACCTATGCAACTGCAAATTAATTAATGTCATTACAAAGGATAACGATAAACAATTCTTATTGGAAATAATCGATAAAATAGACAACCCTGATATTAAAAGAGATTATTTAATAAGACTAAAAGAAATAATTAGTAGAGAAAGCGAATTATTAACCCCAGATACCTTTAGTTTAAACAAAATATTCGAAAAATATCCAACCCAAAGTTTGTTCCGACAAGTAACAACAGGAGAATTACAAACCGAGGTTAAACAAATAAAAAGTCAAATAAAGGAATTACAAATAACAGTCAACCGACAAGAACTGAGCCAATTCCATATGGATGCAAGACTAGCAATAATAGAAAATAATTACAATAAACCAAACGGCACTAATAGAACTGACCCATCCACAAGTAATCAAAATACGTCTTTAGACAAACTAAAGGGAATAGTAATAAGCGAACCAAATGAAGATGAAACAGAATATATACAAATGATTAACAAAATAAATTACCAAAAATGGTATACAAAAATAACTTTACATATCGATAACAACTTCAAAATAAATGTAATAGCCTTAATGGACACAGGAGCAGATTATAATTGCATCCGAGAAGGAATTATACCAACTAAATATTATGAAAAAACAACTGAACGTTTAAGTGGAGCTAACGGCACCAACTTAAAAGTTCAATATAAATTACCAAGCGCTAAAATATGTAATCAAGGTTATTGTTTTAAAAATCAATTTATAATGGTTAAAAACTTATCACAAGAATTAATTCTTGGAACTCCATTTTTTACGCAAATATATCCATTTAAAGTAAATGAGATAGGAGTAACAACGAAAATAATGGGAACCAAATTAACGTTCGAATTTTTATCACCTATGAAAACAAAAGAAATATTGAACCTACAACAAAATACAATAGGAAAAACGATCAATTTGATCAAGAACAAACAAAATCATATTCAATACTTACAAGAAGAAATAACATACAAAAAAATAGAGGAACAACTCAAAACGCCATACACAATAAGTAAAATAAAAGAAATAGAAAACAACTTGATAAAACAAGTATGCTCTGAGCTACCAAATGCCTTTTGGCAAAGAAAACAACACATGGTAGAACTACCGTATATAAAAGAATTTAACGAAAGAAATATACCAACAAAAGCAAGACCTATCCAGATGAATAAAGATTTATTAGAAACCTGTAAAAAGGAAATAAAAGAA
The DNA here is from genome assembly GCF_020379485.1 of Brassica napus. Taxonomy (NCBI): domain Eukaryota; kingdom Viridiplantae; phylum Streptophyta; class Magnoliopsida; order Brassicales; family Brassicaceae; genus Brassica; species Brassica napus. The sequence continues at coordinate 34,915 of NW_026015378.1, read as the reverse complement.
TTATTAGATAAAAAATTGATAAGGCCTTCCAAATCCCCTTGGAGTTGCGCAGCCTTTTACGTAAACAACCAAGCAGAGATAGAACGTGGAGTACCACGATTAGTAATCAATTATAAACCGCTAAACGATGTACTACAATGGATAAGATATCCAATACCCAATAAAAGAGATTTATTAAAAAGATTATATAATGCAAAAATCTATTCAAAATTCGATATGAAAAGTGGATTCTGGCAAATCCAAATTTCAGAAAAGGATAAATATAAAACAGCATTCACTGTACCCTTTGGACATTACGAATGGAACGTAATGCCATTCGGTCTTAAAAATACACCAAGTGAATTCCAAAACATAATGAATAACATATTCAATGATTATTCTAAATTCACAATCGTATATATAGATGATGTTCTAGTATATTCAACATCAATAGATCAACACATAAGCCACATTAACACATTCCTTAATATAATCAAGAAACATGGATTAGTTGTGTCTGCCAAGAAAATGTCATTATTCCAAACAAAAATACGATTTCTAGGACATACTATATACCAAGGAACTATAACACCAATAGCAAGATCAATTGAATTTGCAAATAAATTCCCTGACGAATTAAGAGATAAAACTCAATTACAAAGATTTTTAGGATGTCTAAACTACGTTTCAGACTTCCTACCAGATTTAAGAAAATCTATTCAACCTTTATTCCAAAGACTTCCAAAGAATCCAAAACCTTGGACTAATCAACACACTTTACTCGTCAAAAAAGTAAAAGAAAAAGTCAAAACTCTTCCTTGTTTGACACTCCCACATCCTGAGGCGAATATGATCGTCGAAACTGACGCATCAGAAATAGGATATGGAGGAATACTCAAGCAAAAATTACCAACAGCAAAAACAGAATCAATAATCCGATTCCATTCAGGAATCTGGTTAGGACCTCAAAAACATTATTCAACTGTTAAAAAGGAAGTTCTAGCAATAGTAAACTGTATATCCAAATTTCAAGACGATTTAATTAATAAAAAATTCTTACTAAGAGTTGATTGCAAATCGGCAAAAGAAATATTACAAAAAGATGTAAAGAATCTTGTATCTAAACAAATCTTTGCAAGATGGCAGGCTATATTATCTGCATTTGACTTTGATATACAATATATCAAAGGTGAAAACAACTCTTTACCCGATTTCTTAACAAGAGAATACTTGCAGGGAAAAACTAATCAAGATGGCTGAGCAAAAAAGTAAAAAACCAATGACAGCATCGGATTATGCCAAGAATCAACCACATTTGCAAGGGCGAATTCTTACACCAAATCCATATTCAGCATTAGCGGAATATCCACCGCTATCTTATGCAAAAGCAGCCGCGGAAGGATCTACCTCAAAAGAGACTGTCCCAACATCCAAAGAGCCCGAAACCCCTACCAAATCAACCTACTATGTCAAACCCCAAAAACAGCACCTAATGACTACCCAATTCACCAAACCCATAACCTTACCCCAACTAAAAGCCTTTGTAAACAGAGCCTTTTACCCAGACTGTCCCTATCCAACCGATAACGTAACCAAAAACCACACCTTCTATGAGTTTATCCTAGTAGACTCTAGATCTATCGAAGTAACCCATTACCCAGACCAAAAAGACAAAAACACTATTGCCTACTCAACATGTAAAATCCTCAACATTCACCAATCCAAAGACCTTGGATTTATTCACCATCACACAACAAAACCCTTTGTTACCCCAGGTTTTCATATTCAAGGATATACCTATACCGACTATCAAAATGCCTTTTTCAGGGCATTCTTCCTCAGACCCTACGACCACTCCTGGTTCTTCAGCTTTGACCACAATTGTTCAAAAGCAATACCTGGATGGTTTGCAGAATGGTGGTACTGGTTCGGACCATCGGACGCGATTTACCCAGCCAATCTACTCAAGACCTCTTTCGAGTTTTACAAGAAGCATATTCCAGATCAACCTATCGGACCCTTAAACAAGATTTACTTCCACATCGATATGGGCATTCCCTGGATCTGCTCATGGCACTTCCAACTAGCCCTACATCTTCAAGATATGCCCTATTCTCTTGTCCGAGAATTTAGGGTAAAATGGTGGGAAAAATATAATCAAGACCGATGTAGCTATTCAAACATCCAGAAACACTTTGACACTATCAAGCAAGCGAAACAGATTGTCCAATCAGTTTCAAAAACAGTTCCACTACTTTTACCAAGTCAACTACAGCAACCTTCTCAAAAGAAATCAAGTCCTACTACTTCAACTACATCTTCCTCAAGCCAAAAAAGATCTAAGCATTCAAAGAAGGAAAAACTCGCACAACTCATCGACCAATTAATGAACTGAAGCTCCGACGAAGAAGACGTTAACAACGATCCCAACGACCCGTATGGCGGACCCCTAGCACAAGACCCTTTCGAAGAATAAAAAAAAAAAAAAAAAAAAAAATTTCTAATAATATCTCTATAGCCTAAAATTTGAATTTTGTTCTAAAAATATCCTAGTAGACTCTGTAAATTATTTTCTTTTCGACTTTCTATATTTGTATTAGGTACAAAATAATTATACAGAGTATATCTGTATAAGCATCCAAGACATCACCATCAAGGGACCCACATGAGATAAGCATGGGACCCACCTGGAGACTTTGAAGCAACACGACAAAGGTCTCCATCAGCCAACCAAGACTCGACACGTAGCAAGCAAAGTGTCGGCACAATCAGAAGACGACACGTAGCAAGCCGAGTGTCGGCACAATCAGAAGATGACACGTGGCAACCAATCAATACGCAAACTTCGCCTATAAAAGGAACCCATGAGGAAGAACGAAGGCACGGGCAATTTTCGCCAAGCTCTTTCTCACTCTAAAAAGCTCTCCCTTCTCTCTAAAAATCCTGTAAAATTTTAAGTTCTATCAGCAATTCTGTAATCAAAGATTGTATCATCAAGATCAATAAAAGTAAGTATTAATCATAATCTTATCATCATAAGTTTGTCTTTAATCCAGAAAACATATAAAAATAAAAATAAAATAAGAACTTTGTAAACAAATCAATACAAAGAGAATAAATTTAAAACTGGTGATTCTCCACCACTTTATGTATCTAAATCAAGCTTCTCACAAAGAGATTCATCCTGGTTTGATTGGAACGACGAAGAAGCTGTGCTATTCCCAAACTGGGAAACTAGAATCACCTGATTTGAAAGTGGGATAACTTCTTCATGCCAACTCCTATGAGATTTATTAAACTTCCTGTTGATTCTCCACCACTTTATGTATCCAAATCAAGCTTCTTACAAAATGATTCATCCTGGTTTGATTGGAACGACGAAGAAGCTGTGCTATTCCCAAACTGGGAAACTGGAATCACCTGATTTGAAAGTGGGATAACTTCTTCATCCCAACTCCTATGAGATTTATTCAACTTCCTGGTGATTCTCCACCACTTTATGTATCCAAATCAAGCTTCTCACAAAGAGATTCATCCTGGTTTGATTGGAACGACGAAGAAGCTGTGCTATTCCCAAACTGGGAAACTGGAATCACCTGATTTGAAAGTGGGATAACTTCTTCATGCCAACTCCTATGAGATTTATTCAACTTCCTGTTGATTCTCCACCAATTTATGTATCCAAATCAAGCTTCTTACAAAATGATTCATCCTGGTTTTATTGGAACGACGAAGAAGTTGTGCTATTCCCAAACTGGGAAACTGGAATCACCTGATTTGAAAGTGGGATAACTTCTTCATCCCAACTCCTATGAGATTTATTCAACTTCCTGGTGATTCTCCACCACTTTATGTATCCAAATCAAGCTTCTCACAAAGAAATTCATCCTGGTTTGATTGGAACGACGAATAAGCTGTGCTATTCCCAAACTGGGAAACTAGAATCACCTGATTTGAAAGTGGGATAACTTCTTCATCCCAACTCCTATGAGATTTATTCAACTTCCTGGTGATTCTCCACCACTTTATGTATCCAAATCAAGCTTCTCACAAAGTGATTCATCCTGGTTTGATTAGTCGACGAAGAAGCTGTGCTATTCCCAAACTGGAAAACTGGAATCACCTGATTTGAAAGTGGGATAACTTCTTCATGCCAACTCCTATGAGATTTATTAAACTTCCTGTTGATTCTCCACCACTTTATGTATCCAAATCAAGCTTCTTACAAAGTGATTCATCCTGGTTTGATTGGAATGACGAAGAAGCTGTGCTATTCCCAAACTGGGAAACTGGAATCACCTGATTTGAAAATGGGATAACTTCTTCAACCCAACTCCTATGAGATTTATTCAACTTCCTGGTGATTCTCCACCACTTTATGTATCCAAATCAAGCTTCTTACAAAGAGATTCATCCTGGTTTGATTGGAACGACGAAGAAGCTGTGCTATTCCCAAACTGGGAAACTAGAAACACCTGATTTGAAAGTGGGATAACTTCTTCAACCCAACTCCTATGAGATTTATGCAACTTCCTGGTGATTCTCCACCACTTTATGTATCCAAATCAAGCTTCTTACAAAGAGATTCATCCTGGTTTGATTGGAACGACGAAGAAGCTGTGCTATTCCCAAACTGGGAAACTAGAAACACCTGATTTGAAAGTGGGATAACTTCTTCATCCCAACTCCTATGAGATTTATTCAACTTCCTGGTGATTCTCCTCCACTTTATGTATCCAAATCAAGCTTCTCACAAAGTGATTCATCCTGGTTTGATTAGAACGACGAAGAAGCTGTGCTATTCCCAAACTGGAAAACTGGAATCACCTGATTTGAAAGTGGGATAACTTCTTCATGCCAACTCCTATGAGATTTATTCAACTTCCTGGTGATTCTCCACCACTTTATGTATCCAAGTCAAGCTTCTTACAAAGTGATTCATCCTGGTTTGATTGGAACGATGAAGAAGCTGTGCTATTCCCAAACTGGGAAACTGGAATCACCTGATTTGAAAGTGGGATAACTTCTTCATGCCAACTCCTATGAGATTTATGCAACTTTCTGGTGATTCTCCACCACTTTATGTATCCAAATCAAGCTTTTTACAAAGTGATTCATCCTGGTTTGATTGTAATGACGAAGAAGCTGTGCTATTCCCAAACTGGGAAACTGGAATCACCTGATTTGAAAGTGGGATAACTTCTTCCTGCCAACTCCTATGAGATTTATTCAACTTCCTGGTGATTCTCCACCACTTTATGGATCTAAATCAAGCTTCTCACAAAGTGATTCATCCTGGTTTGATTGGAACGACGAAGAAGCTGTGCTATTCCCAAACTGGGAAACTGGAATCACCTGATTTGAAAGTGGGATAACTTCTTCATGCCAACTCCTATGAGATTTATTCAACTTCCTGGTGATTCTCCACCACTTTATGTATCCAAATCAAGATTTTCACAAAGTGATTCATCCTGGTTTGATTAGAACGACGAATAAGTTGTGCTATTCCCAAACTGGGAAACTGTAATCACCTGATTTGAAAGTGGGATAACTTCTTCATGCCAACTCCTATGAGATTTAATCAACTTCCTGGTGATTCTCCACCACTTTATGTTGTGAGATTTTCAGAGCACAGGTTGTGTGGGCGTGGTGAATCAACCTCCACAGGTTGGGACTGAGTCTTGTTCAACAATGGAAGAGAATAACAAAGAGACTGATGGAAGAATAAGAATGGTGTGAGATTAAGAGACTTTGGGTGAGAGATTGAGAGATTAGAGAGATTGAGAGATTAGGTAACCAGAGAATAGAGATTGGGAGATTCAAAGTAACCAAAGACTATGAAGGAGAAGGGGAAATCCCCCTAACTCTCTTAAGAGTTACAAATCGCCATATACATCTGTTTATATAGACTTTTACAATCTGAGACATCATAAACCTATATCTAATGGCTGTAAATAACTTAAGAGGAATGGATGGTGTAGATGAGCTGGTCTTGTTGCAATCTGTGTAGTTGAATCTGATTGGCTGAAGCAGCTGGCGCCTATCTTTAATTCAAACCAGGGCTGTGCTGTGATTGGCTCTCCTTAAGCTCCTCCTAATCTGTCCACAGATCAGTCTAGGTTCATGGTCGTGGCTCCCCTTGCCTTTACAGTCAAAGCCAGCCTGTCCCATGACCAAACTCTCCAATCATATCACATCACCTTATCTTCTTTGTCTTCTTCTCTTAAGAGCTTCTTTTGTCTTCTTCTCTTAAGAGCTTGTTTTGTCTTCTTCTCTTAAGAGCTGACCTATGCCCTATTTTTGCACAAACTTAATAACTTCTGAAATGATCGAGTTATGAGCTTTCGGGTCGGGACAGGTCCGTACGGATCCGTACGGTCCGTACACGTCCGTACCAAATCCGTACGGCCTCGCCCTAAGTTTGCACACTCGACCACCTGCTCCCAAAGATACTCCTAAGCCTCTCCTGACTTGGCCCTATCTTTGCACAACCATCAGATCACTTCTGGACACTCTCAGACCCTCCTGAAGCCTTAGTAGACAATCCCTGAAGGACTTGCCCTATCTTTGCACAAGCACCAACTCAACTCATCACCTTTGCTTCTCCACTTCTTCTCTTCAAGTTAACACTCCCCCTCAAGCTTGACCTTAGCTGATCCTAAGTCAAGCTTGGAACCTTGAAGAATCCCCTCATTAAAAACCTGTTAACTTGAAGAAAAAGAAATGGTGTCAAAGGAGAAGTATGGAGGAGTTTGGGTCTGGTACAAAGATAGGGCAAGTCTTATAGAGATTGTCTATCAAGAGTTATGAAGAGTCTTAAGATAGCTAGAAGTCTCTTATGGTGGTTCTAAGCAAGGGCAAAGTCTTGGAAAGACTTAGAAGAGTGTTGAGGAGCAAATGGACGAGTGTGCAAAGATAGGGCAAGGCCGGTACGGCCATGTACGGACACAAAGGATAGGGCAAGGCCGGTACGGCCATGTACGGACACAAAGGATAGGGCAAGGCCGGTACGGCCATGTACAGACACAAAGGATAGGGCAAGGCCGGTACGGCTTAGACTCGGCCATTTGTGAGTCTTAGGCTTGGTGCAAACTTAGGGCATCAGTGTAGGGACATGGCATGATCCGTACATGCTCTAATGTTTGTGATCAACCTAACTTGAGTCTCAAGGAAGAAGAGACTCGTGTGGCTTCATGTATAAAGGAGCCATAAGGATATTCAAATCCAAGAAGGGCGCGGATGTCTTTGGCACATCCTTGGTACCGTTTGGAGATAAGGGAGACAGGCTGTGCAAGCTGTCCATGAGCTGTGTATTGACCATGTATCTGGACAGATACATGGGAACATTCAGGAGCCTAAAAGGAGCCAATAAGAGCCTGGTCTCTACTTGACCAGATTCAAATAAACCAATCAGACAGCAAAGAGAGTTTAACCAATCAGATGAAGACCAGACCAACTCTCCATCTGAACCATCCATTTAAACTTCAAGTATTATCAGCCATTAGATTTAGGTTTATGATTTGCATCTTGTAAGAGCTTATATAAGCTTAGTAATGGCGATTTGTAAAGGTTAAGGGAGTAAGGGGGATTTCCCCTCTCCACTTCATGGAAATAAGAAGTTGTGTTCTTGAATCAGATTCTCTTTAATCTCTCCCTTTCTTAGTCTTTAATCTCCTAATCTCTCAAAGTATTTTGTTTCTGATTTAAGTAAACACTCTCATCAATCTCTCTTTCTAAATCACCTAGAGCAAGCTCTCATCTTTCTCCATTGGAGTTTATACACACACAAACACAACTAGAGAAGAGAACTCTATAAATCTCACATGGTATCAGAGCCAGGTTCATCAGAACCTGAGCTGTAGCTTCCGCAAATCACTTGCTCTCACCTCAGCTCAATCCAAACCCTTGAAGCCTTTCCCATCCGAGTTCAGTTTCTCCATGAAGTAGAAGACTGAAGCTGGCGTGGCTCTTATCCTTTCTCCTGTCCATACTGATGGAGAGACTCATTGGAAGCAGAGGTGTATGGAGAGGCCTCGCGAACCTCATCCAAGGTGCCTTGTCCAAGAGCTTTCCCATCCGGTTCATCAAGCAAGCTGCCAAGAAGGTGGCGCCTAGAAGAGAAGGAGAAAGGAGGGGTCTTTGAGTTAGAGAAACAAGGAGGAAGTCATGAACTGAAGGAGAAGGAGAGAGGTGACGACCTAGACTCTCATATCCACAAAGTCATGAGCTTACCATCCGAGAGTGATAGAAGGACCAACCTGGTTCCTTGGCAGTAAGCGATTCTTTAAACCTTAAGTGATAATGAGCTTGTGATAAAATCTGGTTGTTGTGTTGTGATGTGATTGAAAACCTGAGGATTGTTTAAAGATTGCTAAATGAATTTAGAATCTATCCCAGGATGCTTAAAGAGACTTGTTTGGTGATTGAGATTGATTTTAAAATGCTTAGCTCCGGTTCATTGTAGTGCTTGTTGTGATTGATTGAATCTGCTTGCATACATGAGTTAAAACCGACTGAAAGCTAGAGCATATTGTCTTGAAGTTATCTTACATTGAGGCACTAGATTAATGACTAGTAGCTGAGTAAAGGAGCTGTCAAGAGTTGCCTAAGTGTCTTGTAATGAATCTGTAGGATCATACTAGAACTTAGAGAGCTGAGCTTGCAAAGATGTGAACTTGATTGTCTTGTTTAATCTGTTGCATTGCTTAAAGACATTGGTGTTCAAACTTGATGATGCATCAAGTGTTGACCCAATGCACTTGTGTCTGACCTTTGCTGGAGTTTGAGTGATGTTTCAGGAACATGAGAAGTGTTACTTGTCCATCACCAATCCGAGTAGAAGAGGAAGACAATGGCCATTGTTGAAGCAATGGAGAGTGGCTTGTGTGTATGGCCGGTTGAGAAGCGCAGCTAGTGATAGTGATGAGCTCCTGGTTCATGAAGACACACAAGTAAAGGTCATCACCAAAGTCTTGAGGAGACCGGTGACCTGAGGGGTACTTGAAGCTAAAGGCAAGAGGGTGGATCAGTGATTTAAGTGCAGCTGTTAGGGTGGTGTGCTCCTGGTCTTGAAGTTCATTGAGGCTCATTTCAAGCTTGAACCTAGACTCAATTCAAGCTTGTGGTGGGGATTCAAATGAGCAACCTAAAGAGCCAAAGTTCAAGACCTGTTTCCTCCTTACCATTACAAGAGAATGAAGATGAAGCTATCCGGGTTTAGGCAGTGGCAAAGCCTAAGACAAGAGAGTATTCAGAGTGCTCTTGGCTGTGTGAAGAAGACAGTTACTCTAGCAATGCGGCTTCAGGTATTGAGGTGGTTGTAGAGAGCTTCTGAATCAACCAGCATTCCAAGAAGATGGCAAAGTCAGAAGTGAGTGTGTAATGGTTTGTGTTGCGGTTCAAGAAGAAATCCTTCCAAGCTTGACTTGTTCCACATGGTCAAGCTTGAGGGGGAGTGTTGAGATGCTTCTGTGATCCGAGAATGGAGTGAGAGTACTTGGTGGTTATTCAAGAAGAGAAGACATCCTGGTGAAGAAGTGTAGTGAAGAATGAAGAAGCAATCTCCAAGGCGGCTTCTAGAGTTGAGGTGATTGGAGAGAAGCTGAGGCATGTTCACATAAGTTCAAGTAAGGTGTGATCTCATGAAGAAGAAGCAACCAAGACTCAGCTTGTATCTATCAAGGAAGATCTGGTAGTCCGTGCACTTGATCACAACAAGAAGGTTGTGAGAAAAGGGGAGAGACCAAGATCTGTCTGAAGAAGAGTACAAGAAGTGTTGATGATGAGCAAGAGGAGTGGGTTCTATCTTGCATCATATGAGGGCCATGATCCAGAGTCTTTGTGTCCCTTACATTGTTGGTAAGGCACAAAGACTCACTGGCCAATCCCTAGGCCTTGAAGGCTTTACTCTTTTTCCCTCATCAAGGTTTTGTCCCAAAGGGTTTTCCTTGGTGAGGTTTTTAATGAGGAAGTTCTTCAAGGTTCCAAGCTTGACTTAGGATCAGCTAAAGTCAAGCTTGAGGGGGAGTGTTAACTTGAAGAAAAAGAAATGGTGTCAAAGGAGAAGTATGGAGGAGTTTGGGTCTGGTACAAAGATAGGGCAAGTCTTATAGAGATTGTCTATCAAGAGTTATGAAGAGTCTTAAGATAGCTAGAAGTCTCTTATGGTGGTTCTAAGCAAGGGCAAAGTCTTGGAAAGACTTAGAAGAGTGTTGAGGAGCAAATGGACGAGTGTGCAAAGATAGGGCAAGGCCGGTACGGCCATGTACGGACACAAAGGATAGGGCAAGGCCGGTACGGCCATGTACGGACACAAAGGATAGGGCAAGGCCGGTACGGCTTAGACTCGGCCATTTGTGAGTCTTAGGCTTGGTGCAAACTTAGGGCATCAGTGTACGGACATGGCATGATCCGTACATGCTCTAATGTTTGTGATCAACCTAACTTGAGTCTCAAGGAAGAAGAGACTCGTGTGGCTTCATGTATAAAGGAGCCATAAGGATATTCAAATCCAAGAAGGGCGCGGATGTCTTTGGCACATCCTTGGTACCGTTTGGAGATAAGGGAGACAGGCTGTGCAAGCTGTCCATGAGCTGTGTATTGACCATGTATCTGGACAGATACATGGGAACATTCAGGAGCCTAAAAGGAGCCAATAAGAGGCTGGTCTCTACTTGACCAGATTCAAATAAACCAATCAGACAGCAAAGAGAGTTTAACCAATCAGATGAAGACCAGACCAACTCTCTGTGAGATTTTCAGAGATCTCAGGTTGTGTGTGTGTATAAGCTCCAATGGAGCAAGCTGAGAAGATTAGAGTTTGTTTTAGGTGATTTTAGAGAGAGGGTTTATAAGAGTGTTTATGTGTTTACTTAAATCAGAAACAAGAGACTTTGAGAGATTAAGAGTATAAGAAAGGGAGAGATTAAAGGGAATCTGATTCAAGAACACATTTCATTATGAAGTGGAGAGGGGAAATCCCCCAAACTCCCTTAAGGCTCCAAATCGCCATTTACATGCTTATTTATAAGCTCAATAGGTTTACACAATCTGAAACCTAAATCTAATGGATAATATTAACTTGTAATGAATGGATGGCTAGGATGGAAAGTTGGTCTTGCAATCTGTGTGATCTGTCTTGATTGGAGGAGAGCTAGTTGATATCTGATTGGTTTATTCAAACTGGTCAAAGGGAAGGCTGTTCTTCCAATGGCTCCTTATAGGCTCCCATGTATCCAGCCCTTAATCAGATCAGGTTCATGGTAAAGGCTGTCTTTCACTTTACAGCTACAGCCAGCCTGTCCATACTCCAAAGTAGCCAATCAGCTCCATCTCAGCTCTCATTGGCCGCTTGCCTTCACAAGGGATCTCCTTGATTCCCTTTTGATGCTCCACGACCAGACTCCTTTTACTCAGCCCTAAGTGTGCACAAAGCCTCCATGACATGTTCTGATCACGCCCTAACTTTGCACATCTTGTCCCGGACTTTGCACAATCTCAAAACATCTCAAATGGCCAAGTTGTGTATCCTCGGGTTGTCTCGGTCCGTACGGATCCGTACAGGTCCGTACCATCCGTAATGCCTCGCCCTAAGTATGCACACTTGCCCATTTGCTCCCAAACACTCTTCTAAGTCCCTCCTGGACTTGGCCCTATCTTTGCACAGCCATATGAGCACTTCTGGACACCTTCAAACACTCCTAAAGTCTTCATAGATAATCTCCGGAGGTCTTGCCCTATTCTTGCTCAAGACTCAATCTCAACTCAACACTTCACCACTCCATTTCTTTTCTTCAAGTCAACACTCCCCCTCAATCTTGACTTTAGCTGATCCTAAGTCAAGCTTGGAACCTTGAAGAACTTCCTCATTAAAAACCTCACCAAGGAAAACCCTTTGGGACAAAACCTTGATGAGGGAAAAAGAGTAAAGCCTCCAAGGCCTAGGGATTGACCAGTGAGTCTTTGTGCCTTACCAGCAATGTAAGGGACACAAAGACTCTGGATCATGGCCCTCATTTGATGCAAGATAGAACCCACTCCTCTTGCTCATCATCAACACTTCTTGTACTCTTCTTTAGACAGATCTTGGTCTCTCCCCCTTTCTCACAACCTTCTTGTTGTGATCAAGTGCTCGGACTACCAGATCTTCCTTGATAGATACAAGCTGAGTCTTGGCTGCTTCTTCTTCATGAGTCACCACCATGTTACTGAAACCTTCATGACAGGATGCTTCAGACTGTAGTACCAATCACCTCACTCTAGAGGCCGCATTGGTGATTGCTTCTTCATCCTTCATTATGCTTCATAACTGATCTGTTCCTCTTCTTGAATAACCACCAAGTACTCTCAGATCATGTAAGCTTCAACACTCCCCCTCAAGCTTGAGACTCTCACAGGAACAAGCTTGGATGGATAGCTTCATGATCTGCACCATTACTCCATTGCAACACCTTCTGAACTCGCCATCTTCATGGAGTGCTTGTGGAAGCTTCAGCTACCTCTTCAGTCACCTCACACTAGAAGCCGCACTGATAGATTCTTCATCTTCTCACAGCCAAGAGTGCTCTGAACACTCTCTTGCCTAGACACGCCACTGCCTAGACCCGGATGGCTCCTTCTTCTTCAGTTGCTTGCAATGGACCTTCTGAACCTTCTTGGTCCGACTGATAGCTCACTAAACTCCCCTCCTCAAGCTTGGATTGAGTATAGGTCCAAGCTTGCAAGTGAGCTTCAGTGAAACTACACACCAGTGGCGCATCACCACTTCTTTCTCAACTCTCCATTGCTCCACACAATGGGCACAGTCTTCCTCTTTCAACTCGGATGGATGGTGAACCAAGAACACCTCTTGTGAACCTGAAACATCACTCAAACTCCAGCAAAGATAAGACACAAGTGCATTGGGTCAACCCTTGATGCATCATCAAGTTTGAACACCAATGTCTTTAAGCAATGCAACAGATTAAACTAGACATTTTCAAGTTCTAATCTTTGCAAGCAAACTCTCTAAGCACAAGCAAGATCCCTTCAAGATTCAAGACAAGCTACTTAGGCAATTTTAATGCTCCTTAATCTGCAACTTAGACATGAATCCAATGCATCAATACAAGGCAGCAACAACACTCAATGCTTCACATTTAAACTTGGTTTCATTTCATGAAAGCAATCAGGTTTAGACATTACTACTATCATCCTAAAAGACAATCATTATGAACCAGTATGCAAGCAACAACTCTCAGTCACCAAACACAACTCAATAAGTATCCTGGGACAGATTCTAAACAATTGTTTATTTAGCAATCTTAACACATCCTCAGGTTGTTCAATCACAACACCACAACACAACCTGTCAATATACTCAAGCTTTATACAAAAGAAAAGAACTTTCTTACAGCCAAGGACCTTTGTATAGATCCTTGATTCCATTGGACAGATTCTGAGTTGTTAGTGTGCACTCCAACGCCTCCATCTTCCATGGACCTTTCCTTTTGAACCACCATGTCTTAGCTCCCACCTTTCTCCATGTTGTACACGCCACACCAGTACAAGCAGCAAGCTTTCTTCTTGAGAAACTTCTTCTTGGACTTTGAATAGCAAGAACCAGGAACTGGCTTTGCTAGAGAGGGTAGCTAATCCACTCCATTGCCTTTGTTTCCTTGGATCTTCTTTCTTCAAGGGCGACATGGGATGATGAGGAACAGCACCAGACAGCTTCTGGACTCCAGGATGAACACGCCTGACTCTTGAGGTGTTGAACAGCAGGATTGAACAGACAGCTTCTTCTTGGTTGTAATGGACATGGGAGTGAGCTCTGAGGTTTGCGGAAGCTTCAACCAGATTCAGATGAACCTGGCTCTGATACCATGTGAGATTTTCAGAGATCTCAGGTTGTGTGTGTGTATAAGCTCCAATGGAGCAAGCTGAGAAGATTAGAGTTTGTTTTAGGTGATTTTAGAGAGAGGGTTTATAAGAGTGTTTATGTGTTTACTTAAATCAGAAACAAGAGACTTTGAGAGATTAAGAGTATAAGAAAGGGAGAGATTAAAGGGAATCTGATTCAAGAACACATTTCATTATGAAGTGGAGAGGGGAAATCCCCCAAACTCCCTTAAGGCTCCAAATCGCCATTTACATGCTTATTTATAAGCTCAATAGGTTTACACAATCTGAAACCTAAATCTAATGGATAATATTAACTTGTAATGAATGGATGGCTAGGATGGAAAGTTGGTCTTGCAATCTGTGTGATCTGTCTTGATTGGAGTGTTGACTTGAAGAAAGAAATGGAGACAAAGGAGGAGTTGGGTTGAGTTTGGGTCTTGAGCAAGAATAGGGACAAGATCTTAAGAGATTGTCTATCAAGGCTTCATGAAGGTTTAGAGAAGTCTAGAAGTGTCATGAAGGCTGTGCAAAGATAGGGTTTGAGTCCAGGAGGGACTTAGACACCATTTGGAGATAGTTGGGTGATGGTGCAAAGATAGGGCGTCCCGAGGTTCAGACGGTACTGACGGTACGGACAAACCGTGCAAACTTAGGGCGACCCAGAACCTGATCACACTCAACCATTGGAGATGTTTGGGTGAGATGTGCAAACTTAGGGCGCGGTACGGACAGGCGGTCCGTACCATCAACCGTACTTCACCCAGGATCGACCAGAAGTTGTGCAAACTTAGGGCGTCGGTTTAGAGAGCGATTAGGCGACCTTGTCTGATTGTAATCAGACTGTTTGTGGATAAGGAAGAGAGAGGACGTGGTCAACAAGGACAGGCTGTCAAGAGGTGTAAAGGGAAAGCAAAGGGGACCATGTATCTAGCTAAAGAAGTGGGAAGGTTCATGGGAGCCTTTGAGGAACCAATCAGAAGCCAGCCCTTGCCTTGACCAGTTTGAATGGACCAATCACCAGCCAGCCTTCCTTAACCAATCAGAAGCCATCACCAAGATTGCAAAGACCAAAACAAGACTACATCCAAGCCATCCATTTCACAAGTCATTTCTAGCCATTAGATTAAGGGTTTCTAATGTTTCAAAGTGTAAAGCTTATAAAAGCATGTGTATGGACGAAAATTAAAGCTCTTAAGAGAGTATGGGGGTTTTCCCATCTCCTTCATAATTATAAAAGTGTGTTCTTGATCAGATTCCCTTAATCTCTCCCTTTCTTAGTCTCTAATCTCTTAATCTCTCAAAGTCTCTTTGTTTCTGATCTAAGTTCATACTAGTTTCATCAGATTCTTTCTTCACCATTTCAAGACTCTATTCTGCCCTAAGAGGCTTGTTCTTCACACACACATCCTAGACTCTTAAATCTCATATGGTATCAGAGCCAGGTTCATTAGAACTTGGTTCAAGCTTCCGCTAAGCTCAAGGCTTCTCCCATGTCATTTCCAAACCAAGAAGAAGCTTCATGTTCAGCCTGCTGTAAAACCTCTCCAAGAAGAAGGTGGGCTCATACATGGCGTCCAGTAGCTGTCTCTGGTTGTTCTCCACGTTCTCATGTCCACCCTTGAAGAAAGAAGGCCTTGGAAGCAAAGGTTATGAAGCGGTCTAGCTAGCCTCTTCAACAAACCAGATCCAGGCGAGTCTCATGGTGATTCTCATGAAGAAAGGTGGTCTCTTTGACATGGTGGGTTCAAGAGGAAGGTCCATGGAAGCAGGAGATGTTGGGGTCGACACCAACAGCTCAGATCTTGCCATGTACTAAGGAGTTTCAAGGAACTAACACTAGTTCCTTGGCTGTAAGGAAATCTCTTTCTCTTGTATAAAGCTTGAGTATTTGAACTGAAAATTATATTAAACTGATTGTGATGTGGTGTTGTGATTGAAAACTTGAGGATATATTAAAGATTGCTAAATGAAATGAAATGAATTTAGAATCTGTCCCATAATGCTTAAAAAGTCTTGTTTGGTGGTTGAAAAGTTTAAAAATGCTTAACCCTGATTCTAGTGAGGCTTGTTAGGGAGTTAGAAGTTGTCTAAACCTGATTGCTTTCATGAAATGAGATCACCTAAGGTTATGCATTGGGTCTGATATTGGTTGTTGATAGTAGTGCTTAACTAAGGTTCATAGTGATGCTTGTTGTGATTGCTTAAATCTGCTTGCATACATGGATTGAAACCGTTTTAAAGTTATTGCATACTGTCTTGTGGCTGTCTTACATTGAAGCATTAGATTCATGTCTAAATTGCTGAGTAAAGAAGCTTTAAAAATTGCCTAAGTAGCTTGTATTGAATCTGTTAAGATCATGCTTGTGCTTAGAGAGTTTGCTTGCAAAGATTAGAACTTGAAAATGACTTGTTTAATCTGTTGCAATGCTTGTGATATTGGGAATCAAACTTGATGATTAATCAAGGATTGATCCCAATACTATTGTGTCTTATCTTTGCTGGAGTTTGAGTGATGTTTCAGGTTCACAAGAAGTGTTCTTTGCTCACCATCCATCCGAGTATAAGAGGAAGACTTGTTGCCCATTGTGTGTGCAATGGAGAGTGGTTACTAGTGTGATATGGCGCCACTGGTGTGAAGTCTCACTGAAGCTCACTTCAAGCTTGAACCTAGATTAGGCCAAGCTTGAGGAGGGGAGTTGAGTGAGCTTCCTAGGCGATCCAAGAAGTCCATTGCAAGCACCTGAAGAAGGAGCCATCCGGGTTTAGGCTGTGGCGAGTCTATTCAAGAGAGTACTCAAACTAAGACAGAGTACTCTTGGCTGTGAGAAGATTAAGGCTACTCTATCAAGGCGGCTTCTAGTGTGAGGTGGTTGAAGAGATAGCTGAGGCTTCCACAAGCATTCCATTCAAGATGGCGAGTTCAAGAAGAGGCTGCAATGGTGTGTGTGTGTTGATCATGAAGCCATCCGTTCAAGCTTGTTCCTGTGAGAGTCTCAAGCTTGAGGGGGAGTGTTGAAGCTTACATGATCAGAATGAGCTTGGTGGTTATTCTAGAAGAGGAAGCAACCTGTTGGGAAGTATGATGAAGGATGAAGAAGCAATGTCCAAGGCGGCTTCAAGTGTTGAGGTGATTGGAGAGTGGCTGAAGCATCCTCATGTAGTTCCAGCAACAAGGTGGCGACTCTAGAAGAAGAAGAAGCAGCCAAGACTCAGCAAGAGTGTTGTATCTCCAAGAAGAGGCTGATCTGGTGTGTCCGAGCACTTCAACCTAACAAGAGGTTAGGTGAAAGGGGGAGAGACCAAGATCAGGCAGTAAGGAGAGTACAAGGCGTGGGAAGAATGAAGAGGCCATGATCCAGAGTCTTTGTGTCCCTTACATTGTTGGTAAGGCACAAAGACTCACTGGCCAATCCCTAGGCCTTGGAGACTTTACTCTTTTTCCCTCATCAAGGTTTTGTCCCAAAGGGTTTTCCTTGGTGAGGTTTTTAATGAGGAAGTTCTTCAAGGTTCCAAGCTTGACTTAGGATCAGCTAAAGTCAAGCTTGAGGGGGAGTGTTGACTTGAAGAAAGAAATGGAGACAAAGGAGGAGTTGGGTTGAGTTTGGGTCTTGAGCAAGAATAGGGACAAGATCTTAAGAGATTGTCTATCAAGGCTTCATGAAGGTTTAGAGAAGTCTAGAAGTGTCATGAAGGCTGTGCAAAGATAGGGTTTGAGTCCAGGAGGGACTTAGACACCATTTGGAGATAGTTGGGTGATGGTGCAAAGATAGGGCGTCTCGAGGTTCAGACGGTACTGACGGTACGGACAAACCGTGCAAACTTAGGGCGACCCAGAACCTGATCACACTCAACCATTGGAGATGTTTGGGTGAGATGTGCAAACTTAGGGCGCGGTACGGACAGGCGGTCCGTACCATCAACCGTACTTCACCCAGGATCGACCAGAAGTTGTGCAAACTTAGGGCGTCGGTTTAGAGAGCGATTAGGCGACCTTGTCTGATTGTAATCAGACTGTTTGTGGATAAGGAAGAGAGAGGACGTGGTCAACAAGGACAGGCTGTCAAGAGGTGTAAAGGGAAAGCAAAGGGGACCATGTATCTAGCTAAAGAAGTGGGAAGGTTCATGGGAGCCTTTGAGGAACCAATCAGAAGCCAGCCCTTGCCTTGACCAGTTTGAATGGACCAATCACCAGCCAGCCTTCCTTAACCAATCAGAAGCCATCACCAAGATTGCAAAGACCAAAACAAGACTACATCCAAGCCATCCATTTCACAAGTCATTTCTAGCCATTAGATTAAGGGTTTCTAATGTTTCAAAGTGTAAAGCTTATAAAAGCATGTGTATGGACGAAAATTAAAGCTCTTAAGAGAGTATGGGGGTTTTCCCATCTCCTTCATAATTATAAAAGTGTGTTCTTGATCAGATTCCCTTAATCTCTCCCTTTCTTAGTCTCTAATCTCTTAATCTCTCAAAGTCTCTTTGTTTATGATCTAAGTTCATACTAGTTTCATCAGATTCTTTCTTCACCATTTCAAGACTCTATTCTGCCCTAAGAGGCTTGTTCTTCACACACACATCCTAGACTCTTAAATCTCATATGGAGGAGAGCTAGTTGATATCTGATTGGTTTATTCAAATTGGTCATAGGGAAGGCTGTTCTCCCATTGGCTCCTTATAGGCTCCCATGTATCCAGCCCTTAATCAGATCAGGTTCATGGTAAAGGCTGTCTTTCACTTTACAGCTACAGCCAGCCTGTCCATACTCCAAAGTAGCCAATCAGCTCCATCTCAGCTCTCATTGGCCGCTTGCCTTCACAAGGGATCTCCTTGATTCCCTTTTGATGCTCCACGACCAGACTCCTTTTACTCAGCCCTAAGTGTGCACAAAGCCTCCATGACATGTTCTGATCACGCCCTAACTTTGCACATCTTGTCCCGGACTTTGCACAATCTCAAAACATCTCAATGGCCAAGTTGTGTATCCTCGGGTTGTCTCGGTCCGTACGGATCCGTACAGGTCCGTACCATCCGTACTGCCTCGCCCTAAGTATGCACACTTGCCCATTTGCTCCCAAACACTCTTCTAAGTCCCTCCTGGACTTGGCCCTATCTTTGCACAGCCATATGAGCACTTCTGGACACCTTCAAACACTCCTAAAGTATTCATAGATAATCTCCGGAGGTCTTGCCCTATTCTTGCTCAAGACTCAATCTCAACTCAACACTTCACCACTCCATTTCTTTTCTTCAAGTCAACACTCTCCATCTGAACCATCCATTTAAACTTCAAGTATTATCAGCCATTAGATTTAGGTTTATGATTTGCATCTTGTAAGAGCTTATATAAGCTTAGTAATGGCGATTTGTAAAGGTTAAGGGAGTAAGGGGGATTTCCCCTCTCCACTTCATGGAAATAAGAAGTTGTGTTCTTGAATCAGATTCTCTTTAATCTCTCCCTTTCTTAGTCTTTAATCTCCTAATCTCTCAAAGTCTTTTGTTTCTGATTTAAGTAAACACTCTCATCAATCTCTCTTTCTAAATCACCTAGAGCAAGCTCTCATCTTTCTCCATTGGAGTTTATACACACACAAACACAACTAGAGAAGAGAACTCTATAAATCTCACATGGTATCAGAGCCAGGTTCATCAGAACCTGAGCTGTAGCTTCCGCAAATCACTTGCTCTCACCTCAGCTCAATCCAAACCCTTGAAGCCTTTCCCATCCGAGTTCAGTTTCTCCATGAAGTAGAAGACTGAAGCTGGCGTGGCTCTTATCCTTTCTCCTGTCCATACTGATGGAGAGACTCATTGGAAGCAGAGGTGTATGGAGAGGCCTCGCGAACCTCATCCTAGGTGCCTTGTCCAAGAGCTTTCCCATCCGGTTCATCAAGCAAGCTGCCAAGAAGGTGGCGCCTAGAAGAGAAGGAGAAAGGAGGGGTCTTTGAGTTAGAGAAACAAGGAGGAAGTCATGAACTGAAGGAGAAGGAGAGAGGTGACGACCTAGACTCTCATATCCACAAAGTCATGAGCTTACCATCCGAGAGTGATAGAAGGACCAACCTGGTTCCTTGGCAGTAAGCGATTCTTTAAACCTTAAGTGATAATGAGCTTGTGATAAAATCTGGTTGTTGTGTTGTGATGTGATTGAAAACCTGAGGATTGTTTAAAGATTGCTAAATGAATTTAGAATCTATCCCAGGATGCTTAAAGAGACTTGTTTGGTGATTGAGATTGATTTTAAAATGCTTAGCTCCGGTTCATTGTAGTGCTGTTGTGATTGATTGAATCTGCTTGCATACATGAGTTAAAACCGACTGAAAGCTAGAGCATATTGTCTTGAAGTTATCTTACATTGAGGCACTAGATTAATGACTAGTAGCTGTGTAAAGCTAGAGCATATTGTCTTGAAGTGTCTTCATGCCAACTCCTAAGAGATTTATTCAACTTCCTGGTGATTCTCCACCACTTTTTGTATCCAAATCAAGCTTCTTACAAAGTGATTCATCTTGGTTTGATTAGAACGACGAAGAAGCTGTGCTATTCCCAAACTGGGAAACTGGAATCACCTGATTTGAAAGTGGGATAACTTCTTCATGCCAACTCCTATGAGATTTATTCAACTCCCTGGTGATTCTCCACCACTTTATGTATCCAAATCAAGCTTCTTACAAAATGATTCATCCTGGTTTGATTGGAACGACTAAGAAGCTGTGCTATTCCCAAACTGGGAAACTGGAATCACCTGATTTGAAAGTGGGATAACTTCTTCATGCCAACTCCTATGAGATTTATTCAACTTCCTGGTGCTTCTCCACCACTTTATGTATCCAAATCAAGCTTCTTACAAAGAGATTCATCCTGGTTTGATTGGAACGACGAAGAAGCTGTGCTATTCCCAAACTGGGAAACTGGAATCACCTGATTTGAAAGTGGGATAACTTCTTCATGCCAACTCCTATGAGATTTATTCAACTTCCTGGTGATTCTCCACCACTTTATGTATCCAAATCAAGCTTCTTACAAAAGTATTCATCCTGGTTTGATTGGAACGACGAAGAAGCTGTGCTATTCCCAAACTGGGAAACTGGAATCAACTGATTTGAAAGTGGGATAACTTCTTCATGCCAACTCCTATGAGATTTATTCAACTTCCTGGTGATTCTCCACCACTTTATGTATCCAAATCAAGCTTCTTACAAAGTGATTCATCCTGGTTTGATTGGAACGACGAAGAAGCTGTGCTATTCCCAAACTGGGAAACTGGAATCACCTGATTTGAAAGTGGGATAACTTCTTCATGCCAACTCCTATGAGATTTATTCAACTTCCTGGTGATTCCCCACCACTTTATGTATCCAAATCAAGCTTCTTACAAAGTGATTCATCCTGGTTTGATTGGAATGACGAAGAAGCTGTGCTATTCCCAAACTGGGAAACTGGAATCACCTGATTTGAAAGTGGGATAACTTCTTCTGCCAACTCCTATGAGATTTATTCAACTTCCTGGTGATTTTCCACCACTTTATGTATCCAAATCAAGCTTCTCACAAAGTGATTCATCCTGGTTTGATTGGAACGACGAAGAAGCTGTGCTATTCCCAAACGGGAAACTGGAATCACCTGATTTAAAAGTGGGATAACTTCTTCATGCCAACTCCTATGAGATTTATTCAACTTCCTGGTGATTCTCCACCACTTTATGTATCCAAATCAAGATTTTCACAAAGTGATTCATCCTGGTTTGATTGGAACGACGAAGAAGCTGTGCTATTCCCAAACTGGGAAACTGGAATCACCTGATTTGAAAGTGGGATAACTTCTTCATGCCAACTCCTATGAGATTTAATCAACTTCCTGGTGATTCTCCACCACTTTATGTATCCAAATCAAGCTTCTTACAAAGAGATTCATCCTGGTTTGATTGGAACAACGAAGAAGCTGTTCTATTCCCAAACTGGGAAACTGGAATCACCTGATTTGAAAGTGGTATAACTTCTTCATGCCAACTCCTATGAGATTTATTCAACTTCCTGGTGATTCTCCACCACTTTATGTATCCAAATCAAGCTTCTTACAAAGAGATTCATCCTGGTTTGATTGGAACGACGAAGAAGCTGTGCTATTCCCAAACTGGGAAACTGGAATCACCTGATTTGAAAGTGGGATAACTTCTTCATGCCAACTCCTATGAGATTTATTCAACTTCCTGGTGATTCTCCACCACTTTATGTATCCAAATCAAGCTTCTTACAAAGTGATTCATCCTGGTTTGATTGGAACGACGAAGAAGCTGTGTTATTCCCAAACTGGGAAACTGGAATCACCTGATTTGAAAGTGGGATAACTTCTTCATGCCAACTCCTATGAGATTTATTCAACTTCCTGGTGATTCTCCACCACTTTTTGTACCAAATCAAGCTTCTTACAAAGTGATTCATCCTGGTTTGATTAGAACGACGAAGAAGCTGTGCTATTCCCAAACTGGGAAACTGGAATCACCTGATTTGAAAGTGGGATAACTTCTTCATCCCAACTCCTATGAGATTTATTCAACTTCCTGGTGATTCTCCACCACTTTATGTATCCAAATCAAGCTTCTCACAAAGAGATTCATCCTGGTTTGATTGGAACGACGAAGAAGCTGTGCTATTCCCAAACTGGGAAACTGGAATCACCTGATTTGAAAGTGGGATAACTTCTTCATGCCAACTCCTATGAGATTTATTCAACTTCCTGGTGATTCTCCACCACTTTATGTATCCAAATCAAGCTTCTCACAAAGTGATTCATCCTGGTTTGATTGGAACGACGAAGAAGCTGTGCTATTCCCAAACTGGGAAACTGGAATCACCTGATTTGAAAGTGGGATAACTTCTTCATGCCAACTCCTATGAGATTTATTCAACTTCCTGGTGATTCTCCACCACTTTATGTATCCAAATCAAGCTTCTTACAAAGTGATTCATCCTGGTTTGATTGGAACGACGAAGAAGTTGTGCTATTCCCAAACTGGGAAACTGGAATCACCTGATTTGAAAGTGGGATAACTTCTTCATGCCAACTCCTATGAGATTTATTCAACTTCCTGGTGATTCTCCACCACTTTTGTATCCAAATCAAGCTTCTTACAAAGAGATTCATCCTGGTTTGATTGGAACGACGAAGAAGCTGTGCTATTCCCAAACTGGGAAACTGGAATCACCTGATTTGAAAGTGGGATAACTTCTTCATCCCAACTCCTATGAGATTTATTCAACTTCCTGGTGATTCTCCACCACTTTATGTATCCAAATCAAGCTTCTCACAAAGTGATTCATCCTGGTTTGATTGGAACGACGAAGAAGCTGTGCTATTCCCAAACTGGGAAACTGGAATCACCTGATTTGAAAGTGGGATAACTTCTTCATCCCAACTCCTATGAGATTTATTCAACTTCCTGGTGATTCTCCACCACTTTATGTATCCAAATCAAGCTTCTCACAAAGTGATTCATCCTGGTTTGATTGGAACGACGAAGAAGCTGTGCTATTCCCAAACTGGGAAACTGGAATCACCTGATTTGAAAGTGGGATAACTTCTTCATCCCAACTCCTATGAGATTTATTCAACTTCCTGGTGATTCTCCACCGTTTATGTATCTATATCAAGCTTCTCACAAAGTGATTCATCCTGGTTTGATTGGAACGACGAAGAAGCTGTGCTATTCCCAAACTGGGAAACTGGAATCACCTGATTTGAAAGTGGGATAACTTCTTCATGCCAACTCCTATGAGATTTATTCAACTTCCTGGTGATTCTCCACCACTTTATGTATCCAAATCAAGCTTCTTACAAAGTGATTCATCCTGGTTTGATTGGAACGACGAAGAAGCTGTGCTATTCCCAAACTGGAAACTGGAATCACCTGATTTGAAAGTGGGATAACTTCTTCATGCCAACTCCTATGAGATTTATTCAACTTCCTGGTGATTCTCCACCACTTTATGTATCCAAATCAAGCTTCTTACAAAGTGATTCATCCTGGTTTGATTGGAACGACGAAGAAGCTGTGCTATTCCCAAACTGGGAAACTGGAATCACCTGATTTGAAAGTGGGATAACTTCTTCATGCCAACTCCTATGAGATTTATTCAACTTCCTGGTGATTCTCCACCACTTTATGTATCCAAATCAAGCTTCTTACAAAGTGATTCATCCTGGTTTGATTGGAACGACGAAGAAGCTGTGCTATTCCCAAACTGGGAAACTGGAATCACCTGATTTGAAAGTGGGATAACTTCTTCATCCCAACTCCTATGAGATTTATTCAACTTCCTGGTGATTCTCCACCACTTTATGTATCCAAATCAAGCTTCTCACAAAGTGATTCATCCTGGTTTGATTGGAACGACGAAGAAGCTGTGCTATTCCCAAACTGGGAAACTGGAATCACCTGATTTGAAAGTGGGATAACTTCTTCATCCCAACTCCTATGAGATTTATTCAACTTCCTGGTGATTCTCCACCACTTTATGTATCCAAATCAAGCTTCTCACAAAGTGATTCATCCTGGTTTGATTGGAACGACGAAGAAGCTGTGCTATTCCCAAACTGGGAAACTGGAATCACCTGATTTGAAAGTGGGATAACTTCTTCATGCCAACTCCTATGAGATTTATTCAACTTCCTGGTGATTCTCCACCACTTTATGTATCCAAATCAAGCTTCTTACAAAGTGATTCATCCTGGTTTGATTGGAACGACGAAGAAGCTGTGCTATTCCCAAACTGGGAAACTGGAATCACCTGATTTGAAAGTGGGATAACTTCTTCATGCCAACTCCTATGAGATTTATTCAACTTCCTGGTGATTCTCCACCACTTTATGTATCCAAATCAAGCTTCTTACAAAGTGATTCATCCTGGTTTGATTGGAACGACGAAGAAGCTGTGCTATTCCCAAACTGGGAAACTGGAATCACCTGATTTGAAAGTGGGATAACTTCTTCATGCCAACTCCTATGAGATTTATTCAACTTCCTGGTGATTCTCCACCACTTTATGTATCCAAATCAAGCTTCTTACAAAGTGATTCATCCTGGTTTGATTGGAACGACGAAGAAGCTGTGCTATTCCCAAACTGGGAAACTGGAATCACCTGATTTGAAAGTGGGATAACTTCTTCATGCCAACTCCTATGAGATTTATTCAACTTCCTGGTGATTCTCCACCACTTTATGTATCCAAATCAAGCTTCTCACAAAGTGATTCATCCTGGTTTGATTGGAACGACGAAGAAGCTGTGCTATTCCCAAACTGGGAAACTGGAATCACCTGATTTGAAAGTGGGATAACTTCTTCATGCCAACTCCTATGAGATTTATTCAACTTCCTGGTGATTCTCCACCACTTTATGTATCCAAATCAAGCTTTTACAAAGTGATTCATCCTGGTTTGATTGGAACGACGAAGAAGCTGTGCTATTCCCAAACTGGGAAACTGGAATCACCTGATTTGAAAGTGGGATAACTTCTTCATGCCAACTCCTATGAGATTTATTCAACTTCCTGGTGATTCTCCACCACTTTATGTATCCAAATCAAGCTTCTTACAAAGAGATTCATCCTGGTTTGATTGGAACGACGAAGAAGCTGTGCTATTCCCAAACTGGGAAACTGGAATCACCTGATTTGAAAGTGGGATAACTTCTTCATGCCAACTCCTATGAGATTTATTCAACTTCCTGGTGATTCTCCACCACTTTATGTATCCAAATCAAGCTTCTTACAAAGAGATTCATCCTGGTTTGATTGGAACGACGAAGAAGCTGTGCTATTCCCAAACTGGGAAACTGGAATCACCTGATTTGAAAGTGGGATAACTTCTTCATGCCAACTCCTATGAGATTTATTCAACTTCCTGGTGATTCTCCACCACTTTATGTATCCAAATCAAGCTTCTTACAAAGTGATTCATCCTGGTTTGATTGGAACGACGAAGAAGCTGTGCTATTCCCAAACTGGGAAACTGGAATCACCTGATTTGAAAGTGGGATAACTTCTTCATGCCAACTCCTATGAGATTTATTCAACTTCCTGGTGATTCTCCACCACTTTATGTATCCAAATCAAGCTTCTTACAAAGTGATTCATCCTGGTTTGATTGGAACGACGAAGAAGCTGTGCTATTCCCAAACTGGGAAACTGGAATCACCTGATTTGAAAGTGGGATAACTTCTTCATGCCAACTCCTATGAGATTTATTCAACTTCCTGGTGATTCTCCACCACTTTATGTATCCAAATCAAGCTTCTTACAAAGTGATTCATCCTGGTTTGATTGGAACGACGAAGAAGCTGTGCTATTCCCAAACTGGGAAACTGGAATCACCTGATTTGAAAGTGGGATAACTTCTTCATGCCAACTCCTATGAGATTTATTCAACTTCCTGGTGATTCTCCACCACTTTATGTATCCAAATCAAGCTTCTTACAAAGTGATTCATCCTGGTTTGATTGGAACGACGAAGAAGCTGTGCTATTCCCAAACTGGGAAACTGGAATCACCTGATTTGAAAGTGGGATAACTTCTTCATGCCAACTCCTATGAGATTTATTCAACTTCCTGGTGATTCTCCACCACTTTATGTATCCAAATCAAGCTTCTTACAAAGAGATTCATCCTGGTTTGATTGGAACGACGAAGAAGCTGTGCTATTCCCAAACTGGGAAACTGGAATCACCTGATTTGAAAGTGGGATAACTTCTTCATGCCAACTCCTATGAGATTTATTCAACTTCCTGGTGATTCTCCACCACTTTATGTATCCAAATCAAGCTTCTTACAAAGTGATTCATCCTGGTTTGATTGGAACGACGAAGAAGCTGTGCTATTCCCAAACTGGGAAACTGGAATCACCTGATTTGAAAGTGGGATAACTTCTTCATGCCAACTCCTATGAGATTTATTCAACTTCCTGGTGATTCTCCACCACTTTATGTATCCAAATCAAGCTTCTTACAAAGTGATTCATCCTGGTTTGATTGGAACGACGAAGAAGCTGTGCTATTCCCAAACTGGGAAACTGGAATCACCTGATTTGAAAGTGGGATAACTTCTTCATGCCAACTCCTATGAGATTTATTCAACTTCCTGGTGATTCTCCACCACTTTATGTATCCAAATCAAGCTTCTTACAAAGTGATTCATCCTGGTTTGATTGGAACGACGAAGAAGCTGTGCTATTCCCAAACTGGGAAACTGGAATCACCTGATTTGAAAGTGGGATAACTTCTTCATCCCAACTCCTATGAGATTTATTCAACTTCCTGGTGATTCTCCACCACTTTATGTATCCAAATCAAGCTTCTCACAAAACGATTCATCCTGGTTTGATTGGAACGACGAAGAAGCTGTGCTATTCCCAAACTGGGAAACTGGAATCACCTGATTTGAAAGTGGGATAACTTCTTCATGCCAACTCCTATGAGATTTATTCAACTTCCTGGTGATTCTCCACCACTTTATGTATCCAAATCAAGCTTCTTACAAAGTGATTCATCCTGGTTTGATTGGAACGACGAAGAAGCTGTGCTATTCCCAAACTGGGAAACTGGAATCACCTGATTTGAAAGTGGGATAACTTCTTCATCCCAACTCCTATGAGATTTATTCAACTTCCTGGTGATTCTCCACCACTTTATGTATCCAAATCAAGCTTCTCACAAAGTGATTCATCCTGGTTTGATTGGAACGACGAAGAAGCTGTGCTATTCCCAAACTGGGAAACTGGAATCACCTGATTTGAAAGTGGGATAACTTCTTCATCCCAACTCCTATGAGATTTATTCAACTTCCTGGTGATTCTCCACCCTTTATGTATCCAAATCAAGCTTCTCACAAAGTGATTCATCCTGGTTTGATTGGAACGACGAAGAAGCTGTGCTATTCCCAAACTGGGAAACTGGAATCACCTGATTTGAAAGTGGGATAACTTCTTCATGCCAACTCCTATGAGATTTATTCAACTTCCTGGTGATTCTCCACCACTTTATGTATCCAAATCAAGCTTCTTACAAAGTGATTCATCCTGGTTTGATTGGAACGACGAAGAAGCTGTGCTATTCCCAAACTGGGAAACTGGAATCACCTGATTTGAAAGTGGGATAACTTCTTCATGCCAACTCCTATGAGATTTATTCAACTTCCTGGTGATTCTCCACCACTTTATGTATCCAAATCAAGCTTCTTACAAAGTGATTCATCCTGGTTTGATTGGAACGACGAAGAAGCTGTGCTATTCCCAAACTGGGAAACTGGAATCACCTGATTTGAAAGTGGGATAACTTCTTTCTGACAACTCCTATGAGATTTATTCAACTTCCTGGTGATTCTCCACCACTTTATGTATCCAAATCAAGCTTCTCACAAAGTGATTCATCCTGGTTTGATTGGAACGACGAAGAAGCTGTGCTATTCCCAAACTGGGAAACTGGAATCACCTGATTTGAAAGTGGGATAACTTCTTCATGCCAACTCCTATTGTTGAGATAAGAGGATGGAGAGAAGATACATTGATAGAGGAAGAGTATTGGGGCAGAGAGTAACTTTGGGAATTTACCACAGTAACTTTAGTTTTACGGTGGTAACTAAGGTAAAGGCTTGGGAAGTTACATTGGACCCTTATGGTAAAGGGATCACGCCCAAGATGAGTCTGGATAAGGGAGGAGGTGTTTGGATAAGGTCTGGTCATAGCTGGAAAGTAAAGCACTTTTACAGCCTGTCCAAGCATGTGAGCAAAAGGAGCTCCAGCCTGTCCATTGACCTCACATGCTTATGGATTTCGAAATCCCTTTTGTATTAGCCTTATCTCTTCATATATATCTTGTATCTGAGACATTAAATTAATTAATGGAGTTTTGAGTCTCTCTCTCTTGATTCTCTCACTAAAATCTCTTAATCTCTTTAAACTTTGAATCTAAGTATCTATGGTTGTTTGAATCATTCTCTAAACACAAAAGTGTTCATGGTATCAGAGCCAGGTTCCTTGAAAAGGAGAGAGTGATTTCGTTTTTCTAAATGTTCTTGAGTGTTCTTGAGAGTTCTTGAGATTTTTCAAGAGCTAGATCCTTTAAAAGTCAAGTTTGTGTCTGTTGGTGTTTCTTTTGGAGAGTCAGCTTCAAGGGAGTCCGTTTAGGTGTTTCACAAGGTCAGAAGAGGGGTCTAGCTAGTTGGTAAGCTTGGCGTGTGAGATTAGAAGCATTTGGGGAAGATCTAGGCTAAAGGTTGTTGCTTTAGGCTAAAGAAAATGGAGCTGCTTCAATCTGGTACAACAAGGCGTGAAGAGAAGAAAGAGAGAGGGAATGAGTGGGGGTGGTTCTCACAGATGAAAACAACTGAAAAGGTGTGGAGTTTGGAGAAACCATGAGAAGAAAGAGTCTTTGATGGGTAAAGCTGCTGAGAAAGATCAGACAGCAAGAGAAACAAATGGAGATTGCTTTAGTCTTGAAGAAAGTACACTGCTTGAGAAGATTGAAGATGTTTATGAGAACAAGATCAGTCTTAGGAGAGTGTATGAAGTCAAGAAGGTGATTAGTGAAGTTAAACCAGGAAGAGAAGGGTTCAATAATCATGTGAGGAAGCTACAACATTTGTGGGTTGAACTACAAGGGTTGAGATCCCATGTGGATGGGGATACTACACAAGAGCAAGCGACAGTCTTGAAGCTCTTGGCGAGCATGGAGTCATCATATGGGTGGCTGGTGGAGATGGTTCTAAGAGGGGAACAGCTTCCGGAAATGGAAGAGATCTGTGTGCTTATAAGAAGGGCGTATGAGATAATGAGAGATGATGAGAGGCTAACCATGAGTAGGAGTGAGAGCTCATGGAAGCCAACTGGGAGTAGGAGTGAGAGCTTCCAGAAGCTAACCATGAGTAGGAGTGAGAGCTCATGGAGGCTAACCGGGAGTAGGAGTGAGGGCTTCCGGAAGAAGAGGAGGTGCAGAATGCTATCCAAAGCTTCTATCAACATAGGAAAGGGTAGGAAGAGAGTTGTGGGAGAGTGTTCTTACTCAGCCTACATGGGGGAATCAGTAGAAGACAGTGGGGTGTTAAAAGAGCAGGAGAAAGGGAGTGGAGCTGATGATCGCATCACCAGGAAAGAATGGAGAGTGTTCATGGAACAAGTACAAGCCTTAGCAGCAAGCAGGAATGCTATACAATGGAGCTAGGACAAGCCTTAGCAGCAAGCAGGAAGCATGCTATACAATCCGGAGCTTCTAAACCATTGTGATTGATTCTGGAGCAAGCCATCATATGATCAGTGATAGGAGGCTTATAAGTGAGATCAAGGCTGCAACAGGGAGTGTTATGATAGCTAATGGTGCTATGATCCCAATAGAAGGAGTGGGAAAGCTCAAACTGTTTGAGAAGGACACAGCTGCCTTCTACATGCCTCAGTTCACTTCAAATCTATTATCTGTGAAGAAAGCTACCATTGATCTTGATTGTCAAGTAGTATTCAGACCTGATGAAGTTGAGTTTCAAGATTTGAAGACTGGGAGAGTTATTGGCAGAGGAGACAGCAAGAATCAGCTATACCATCTTCAAATGGCTAAGAATTCTAAACTCCTTGATTCTGTGTGCTTAGTAGTGCTGTTGATAGGTGTGATAGTATGACTTGGCATGCTAGATTGGGACATCCTCATGCTCGTGCAATTGAATTGATCATGCCTAATATGTCATTTAATCACTTAGAGTGTGAGCTTGCATATTAGGAAAGCATTGTAGGACTGTGTTTCCAAGTTCAGAAACTACTTATGAGCATTGCTTTGATCTAGTTCATTCAGATGTGTGGACGGCTCCTTGTTTGTCTAGAGATAGCCAGAAGTACTTTGTGACATTCATTGATGAGAAGTCTAAGTATACTTGGCTTACATTGCTTCCATCTAAAGATAGGGTGCTAGAAGCATTTATGAACTTCCAAGCATATGTATCTAATCAATACAATGCTACTGTGAAGGTACTGAGATCAGATAATGGAGGTGAATACATCAGCAATGCCTTCAAGAATCATCTAGCCAAGCATGGGATTGTGCATCAGACTAGCTGCCCTTATACACCACAGCAGAATGGTGTAGCTGAGAGGAAGAACAGGCACTTGATGGAGGTTGCTAGATCGATGATGTTTCATGCAAATGTCCCAAAACGTTTTTGGAGTGATGCTGTGCAGACTGCTTGCTATCTCATCAACCGGGTTCCAACCAAGATATTGAAGAATCTGTCTCCATTTGAAGTGTTGAACAAGAGCAAACCTGTCATTGATCATCTACGTGTCTTTGGGTGTGTGTGCTATGTCATGGTTCCAGGAGAGCAGAGAAACAAGCTGGAGGCAAAGAGTACTAAGGCTATGTTCATTGGTTACTCTATCACTCAGAAGGGGTACAAGTGCTATGATCCTGAAGCAAGGAGAGTGATGGTATCTAGAGAAGTGAAGTTTGTTGAAACAAAAGGTTATTATGAAGAAAAGGAGTGGGAAAATCTGAAGGATTTGTCTCAAGCTCCATCTGATAAGGCAACAATACTGAGAGTGTTGTTAGAGAAGCTCGGGATAGGATTATCCCAGGATCAGGAAACCGGAAGGAGGAGTCTCCAATCAGAGTGGTGGAGCTGGAAGAACAACTCCTCTTGATCATGAGAGGGGGAATGGAACTGAATCTGGTGAGCAAGAGCAAAACCAAGAGGATTCAGGTCTTCATGATCAAGATACATCACAAGAAGTTGCGAACAATGAGGTTCAGTCTAGTGGAGAAGTGGATGAGGTTCAGTCTAGTGTAGAAGAACAAGTCAGACCGGCCAGTTCAGAAGAAGAGCAAGTGGAGCCGGTTAGTGTGCAAACTGAAGATCAGGTTCAAGCTTTGAGGAGGAGCACAAGGATAAAGAGGGATCCTTCCAACTGGGTAAACACGAGAGTGTACTACAATGCCCAGGCTGTGGAGCATCCTTCTCAAGCCGTGTGTTCCTTTGCTGAGTTTCCAGAGGAGCATTATGCCTTTATGATTAGTCTAGATGAGAGTTATGTACCAAGGACTTATGAAGAAGCTATGTTAGACAAGGAATGGAAAGAATCAGTGGGAGCTGAAGCAGGTGCTATGATCAAAAATGATACATGGTATGAGAGTGAGCTGCCTAAGGGAAAGAAAGCTGTATCTAGTAGATGGATCTTCACAATCAAGTATCTTGCAAATGGACAGATTGATAGGAAGAAGACCAGATTGGTTGCAAGAGGATTTACACAGACCTATGGAGAGGATTACATTGATACCTTTGCACCAGTAGCTAAGCTACATACAGTTCGGATTGTGTTGTCCATTGCAACAAACTTGGAGTGGGATTTGTGGCAGATGGATGTGAAGAATGCTTTCTTACAAGGTGAGCTAGAAGATGAGGTATACATGCTTCCTCCTCCTGGTCTTGAGCATCTAGTAAAGCCAGGGAATGTTTTGAGATTGAAGAAGGCAATATATGGGTTGAAACAATCACCTAGAGCTTGGTACAGGAAGCTGAGTACAACACTCAATGGGAGAGGCTTTAGGAAGTCTGAATTAGATCACACTCTCTTCACTTTGACAGGACCTTCAGGGATCATTGTGATTCTAGTGTATGTGGATGATTTGATTATCACAGGGAGTGATAAGGCAGGGATTCAAGCTACTAAGGAGTTTCTCAAATCTGTGTTTGACATCAAGGATTTGGGAGAGATGAAGTATTTTCTGGGCATTGAGATATGCAGATCAAAGGAGGGTTTGTTTATGTCTCAAAGGAAGTATACTATGGATATGTTGAAGGAGACTGATGTGCTTGGAGGAAAGATAGCTAAAACACCCCTTGAGGAGGGATATAAGGTTCTGCGTGAGGGGGAGGTTGAAGAGAAGCAGTTGTTTGAGGATCCTAAGCTATACAGGAAGATGGTTGGCAAGCTGATCTACTTGACCATCACACGGCCAGATATATGTTTTGCTGTAAACCAAGTGAGTCAGCATATGCAGGCGCCAAGGGTACATCACTGGAAGATGGTTGATAGGATACTGAGGTATTTGAGTGGCACGCCTGGTCAAGGAGTTTGGATGGGATGCAATGGCAGCACAGAAGTAGTGGGCTATTGTGATGCTGATTGGGCAGGAGATAGAGTGGACAGGAGATCAACTACTGGCTATTGTACATTCATTGGAGGGAACTTGGTTACTTGGAAGAGTAAGAAGCAGAAGGTCATCTCTTGTTCAAGTGCTGAGGCTGAATATAGGGCTATGTTGAAGTTGACAAACGAGTTGGTGTGGATCAAGGGTATCTTGAAGCATCTGGAGATTGAGCAGAGTACTCCTATGACAATGCACTGTGACAATCAAGCAGCTATCCATATTGCTTCTAACTCAGTCTTTCATGAGAGAACGAAGCACATAGAAGTGGATTGTCACAAGGTGAGGCAGATGATTATCTTAGGAGTGATTCTGCCATGTTATACAAGGAGTGAGGATCAACTGGCTGATGTGTTTACTAAGGCAGCGAGATTAAGACAATGGAGTCCATACTTTCTAGGCTTGGGCTCATTGATCTTACTCCCAGGAGCTGATCCCCTTAACCATGGAGTCTCCACTCTTTTTCCCTCATCAAGGTTTTATCCCAATGGGTTTTCCTTGGTGAGGTTTTTAATGAGGGAGATCTTCATGGTTTCCAAGCTTGACTTGTTCTACATGGTCAAGCTTGAGGGGGAGTGTTGAGATAAGAGGATGGAGAGAAGATACATTGATAGAGGAGAGTATTGGGGCAGAGAGTAACTTTGGGAATTTACCACAGTAACTTTAGTTTTACTGTGGTAACTAAGGTAAAGGCTTGGGAAGTTACATTGGACCCTTATGGTAAAGGGGATCACGCCCAAGATGAGTCTGGATAAGGGAGGAGGTGTTTGGATAAGGTCTGTCATAGCTGAAAAGTAAAGCACTTTACAGCCTTCCAAGCATGTGAAGCAAAGGAGCTCCAGCCTGTCCATTGACCTCACATGCTTATGGATTTCGAAATCCCTTTTGTATTAGCCTTATCTCTTCATATATATCTTGTATCTGAGACATTAAATTAATAATGGAGTTTGAGTCTCTCTCTCTTGATTCTCTCACTAAAATCTCTTAATCTCTTTAATCTTTGAATCTAAGTATCTATGGTTGTTTGAATCATTCTCTAAACACAAAAGTGTTCACCTATGAGATTGATTTTCAACTTCCTGGTGATCTCCACACTTTTATGCATCCAAATCAAGATTTTCAAAAGTGATTCATCCTGGTTTGATTAACGACGAATAAGTTGTGCTTCCCAACTGGAACCAGTACCACCTGATTTGAAGTGGGATAACTCTTCATGCCACTCCCTTGAGATTTAATCAACTTCCTGGTGATTCTCCACCACTTTATGTATCCAAATCAATCCTCTTACAAAGAGATTCATCCTCTTGATGGAACACGAAGAAGCTGTTCTATTCCCAAACTGGGAAACTGGAATCACCGATTTGAAGTGGGATCTCTTCTTCATGCTAACTCCTATGAGATTTATCAACTTCCTGGATGATCCACCACTTTATGTATCCAAACAAGCTTCTACAAAGTTATTCATCCTGGGTGATTGGAACGACGAAGAAGCTGTGCTTATTCCCAAACTGGGGAAACTGAATCCACCGCGATTGAATGGGAACTTTCTTCATGCCAACCTCGTCCTGCTATGAGATTTATTCAACTTCATGGTGCTTCTCCACCACTTTATGTATCGCAAATCCAGCATTCTTACATAAGTGATTCATCTTGGTTGATTAGAAACGACTGAAGAAGCTGTGCTATTCCCAAACTGGGAAACTGGATAATCACCTGATTTGAAAGTGGGTAACATCTTCAATGCCATCCCAACTCCTATGAGATTTATTAAACTTCCTGTTGATTCGCCCCCACTTTATGTATCCAAATCAGCTTCTATACAAAGTGATTCATCCTGGTTGATTGGAACTACGAAAGCTGTGCTATCCCAAACTGGGAAACTGGA
>NW_026015377.1:0-37285 GCF_020379485.1 Brassica napus | reverse complement strand
TACATTGGACCCTTATGGTAAAGGGGATCACGCCCAAGATGAGTCTGGATAAGGGAGGAGGTGTTTGGATAAGGTCTGGTCATAGCTGGAAAAGTAAAGCACTTTTACAGCCTGTCCAAGCATGTGAAGCAAAAGGAGCTCCAGCCTGTCCATTGACCTCACATGCTTATGGATTTCGAAATCCCTTTGTATTAGC
The DNA here is from genome assembly GCF_020379485.1 of Brassica napus. Lineage (NCBI taxonomy): Eukaryota > Viridiplantae > Streptophyta > Magnoliopsida > Brassicales > Brassicaceae > Brassica > Brassica napus. The sequence goes on along the minus strand of NW_026015377.1, from coordinate 37,089 downwards.
CTTATCTCTTCATATATATCTTGTATCTGAGACATTAAATTAATTAATGGAGTTTTGAGTCTCTCTCTCTTGATTCTCTCACTAAAATCTCTTAATCTCTTTAATCTTTGAATCTAAGTATCTATGGTTGTTTGAATCATTCTCTAAACACAAAAGTGTTTATGGTATCAGAGCCAGGTTCCTTGAAAAGGAGAGAGTGATTTCGTTTTTCTAAATGTTCTTGAGTGTTCTTGAGAGTTCTTGAGATTTTTCAAGAGCTAGATCCTTTAAAAGTCAAGTTTGTGTCTGTTGGTGTTTCTTTTGGAGAGTCAGCTTCAAGGGAGTCCGTTTAGGTGTTTCACAAGGTCAGAAGAGGGGTCTAGCTAGTTGGTAAGCTTGGCGTGTGAGATTAGAAGCATTTGGGGGAAGATCTAGGCTAAAGGTTGTTGCTTTAGGCTAAAGAAAATGGAGCTGCTTCAATCTGGTACAACAAGGCGTGAAGAGAAGAAAGAGAGAGGGAATGAGTGGGGGTGGTTCTCACAGATGAAAACAACACTGAAAAGGTGTGGAGTTTGGAGAAACCATGAGAAGAAAGAGTCTTTGATGGGTAAAGCTGCTGAGAAAGATCAGACAGCAAGAGAAACAAATGGAGATTGCTTTAGTCTTGAAGAAAGTACACTGCTTGAGAAGATTGAAGATGTTTATGAGAACAAGATCAGTCTTAGGAGAGTGTATGAAGTCAAGAAGGTGATTAGTGAAGTTAAACCAGGAAGAGAAGGGTTCAATAATCATGTGAGGAAGCTACAACATTTGTGGGTTGAACTACAAGGGTTGAGATCCCATGTGGATGGGGATACTACACAAGAGCAAGCGACAGTCTTGAAGCTCTTGGCGAGCATGGAGTCATCATATGGGTGGCTGGTGGAGATGGTTCTAAGAGGGGAACAGCTTCCGGAAATGGAAGAGATCTGTGTGCTTATAAGAAGGGCGTATGAGATAATGAGAGATGATGAGAGGCTAACCATGAGTAGGAGTGAGAGCTCATGGAAGCCAACTGGGAGTAGGAGTGAGAGCTTCCAGAAGCTAACCATGAGTAGGAGTGAGAGCTCATGGAGGCTAACCGGGAGTAGGAGTGAGGGCTTCCGGAAGAAGAGGAGGTGCAGAATGCTATCCAAAGCTTCTATCAACATAGGAAAGGGTAGGAAGAGAGTTGTGGGAGAGTGTTCTTACTCAGCCTACATGGGGGAATCAGTAGAAGACAGTGGGGTGTTAAAAGAGCAGGAGAAAGGGAGTGGAGCTGATGATCGCATCACCAGGAAAGAATGGAGAGTGTTCATGGAACAAGTACAAGCCTTAGCAGCAAGCAGGAAGCATGCTATACAATGCATGCCTTAGCAGCAAGCAGGAAGCATGCTATACAATCCGGAGCTTCTAAACCCATTGTGATTGATTCTGGAGCAAGCCATCATATGATCAGTGATAGGAGGCTTATAAGTGAGATCAAGGCTGCAACAGGGAGTGTTATGATAGCTAATGGTGCTATGATCCCAATAGAAGGAGTGGGAAAGCTAAAACTGTTTGAGAAGGACACAGCTGCCTTCTACATGCCTCAGTTCACTTCAAATCTATTATCTGTGAAGAAAGCTACCATTGATCTTGATTGTCAAGTAGTATTCAGACCTGATGAAGTTGAGTTTCAAGATTTGAAGACTGGGAGAGTTATTGGCAGAGGAGACAGCAAGAATCAGCTATACCATCTTCAAATGGCTAAGAATTCTAAACTCCTTGATTCTGTGTGCTTAAGTAGTGCTGTTGATAGGTGTGATAGTATGACTTGGCATGCTAGATTGGGACATCCTCATGCTCGTGCAATTGAATTGATCATGCCTAATATGTCATTTAATCACTTAGAGTGTGAGGCTTGCATATTAGGAAAGCATTGTAGGACTGTGTTTCCAAGTTCAGAAACTACTTATGAGCATTGCTTTGATCTAGTTCATTCAGATGTGTGGACGGCTCCTTGTTTGTCTAGAGATAGCCAGAAGTACTTTGTGACATTCATTGATGAGAAGTCTAAGTATACTTGGCTTACATTGCTTCCATCTAAAGATAGGGTGCTAGAAGCATTTATGAACTTCCAAGCATATGTATCTAATCAATACAATGCTACTGTGAAGGTACTGAGATCAGATAATGGAGGTGAATACATCAGCAATGCCTTCAAGAATCATCTAGCCAAGCATGGGATTGTGCATCAGACTAGCTGCCCTTATACACCACAGCAGAATGGTGTAGCTGAGAGGAAGAACAGGCACTTGATGGAGGTTGCTAGATCGATGATGTTTCATGCAAATGTCCCAAAACGTTTTTGGAGTGATGCTGTGCAGACTGCTTGCTATCTCATCAACCGGGTTCCAACCAAGATATTGAAGAATCTGTCTCCATTTGAAGTGTTGAACAAGAGCAAACCTGTCATTGATCATCTACGTGTCTTTGGGTGTGTGTGCTATGTCATGGTTCCAGGAGAGCAGAGAAACAAGCTGGAGGCAAAGAGTACTAAGGCTATGTTCATTGGTTACTCTATCACTCAGAAGGGGTACAAGTGCTATGATCCTGAAGCAAGGAGAGTGATGGTATCTAGAGAAGTGAAGTTTGTTGAAACAAAAGGTTATTATGAAGAAAAGGAGTGGGAAAATCTGAAGGATTTGTCTCAAGCTCCATCTGATAAGGCAACAATACTGAGAGTGTTGTTAGAGAAGCTCGGGATAGGATTATCCCAGGATCAGGAAACCGGAAGGAGGGAGTCTCCCAATCAGAGTGGTGGAGCTGGAAGAACAACTCCTCTTGATCATGAGAGGGGGAATGGAACTGAATCTGGTGAGCAAGAGCAAAACCAAGAGGATTCAGGTCTTCATGATCAAGATACATCACAAGAAGTTGCGAACAATGAGGTTCAGTCTAGTGGAGAAGTGGATGAGGTTCAGTCTAGTGTAGAAGAACAAGTCAGACCGGCCAGTTCAGAAGAAGAGCAAGTGGAGCCGGTTAGTGTGCAAACTGAAGATCAGGTTCAAGCTTTGAGGAGGAGCACAAGGATAAAGAGGGATCCTTCCAACTGGGTAAACACGAGAGTGTACTACAATGCCCAGGCTGTGGAGCATCCTTCTCAAGCCGTGTGTTCCTTTGCTGAGTTTCCAGAGGAGCATTATGCCTTTATGATTAGTCTGGATGAGAGTTATGTACCAAGGACTTATGAAGAAGCTATGTTAGACAAGGAATGGAAAGAATCAGTGGGAGCTGAAGCAGGTGCTATGATCAAAAATGATACATGGTATGAGAGTGAGCTGCCTAAGGGAAAGAAAGCTGTATCTAGTAGATGGATCTTCACAATCAAGTATCTTGCAAATGGACAGATTGATAGGAAGAAGACCAGATTGGTTGCAAGAGGATTTACACAGACCTATGGAGAGGATTACATTGATACCTTTGCACCAGTAGCTAAGCTACATACAGTTCGGATTGTGTTGTCCATTGCAACAAACTTGGAGTGGGATTTGTGGCAGATGGATGTGAAGAATGCTTTCTTACAAGGTGAGCTAGAAGATGAGGTATACATGCTTCCTCCTCCTGGTCTTGAGCATCTAGTAAAGCCAGGGAATGTTTTGAGATTGAAGAAGGCAATATATGGGTTGAAACAATCACCTAGAGCTTGGTACAGGAAGCTGAGTACAACACTCAATGGGAGAGGCTTTAGGAAGTCTGAATTAGATCACACTCTCTTCACTTTGACAGGACCTTCAGGGATCATTGTGATTCTAGTGTATGTGGATGATTTGATTATCACAGGGAGTGATAAGGCAGGGATTCAAGCTACTAAGGAGTTTCTCAAATCTGTGTTTGACATCAAGGATTTGGGAGAGATGAAGTATTTTCTGGGCATTGAGATATGCAGATCAAAGGAGGGTTTGTTTATGTCTCAAAGGAAGTATACTATGGATATGTTGAAGGAGACTGATGTGCTTGGAGGAAAGATAGCTAAAACACCCCTTGAGGAGGGATATAAGGTTCTGCGTGAGGGGGAGGTTGAAGAGAAGCAGTTGTTTGAGGATCCTAAGCTATACAGGAAGATGGTTGGCAAGCTGATCTACTTGACCATCACACGGCCAGATATATGTTTTGCTGTAAACCAAGTGAGTCAGCATATGCAGGCGCCAAGGTACATCACTGGAAGATGGTTGATAGGATACTGAGGTATTTGAGTGGCACGCCTGGTCAAGGAGTTTGGATGGGATGCAATGGCAGCACAGAAGTAGTGGGCTATTGTGATGCTGATTGGGCAGGAGATAGAGTGGACAGGAGATCAACTACTGGCTATTGTACATTCATTGGAGGGAACTTGGTTACTTGGAAGAGTAAGAAGCAGAAGGTCATCTCTTGTTCAAGTGCTGAGGCTGAATATAGGGCTATGTTGAAGTTGACAAACGAGTTGGTGTGGATCAAGGGTATCTTGAAGCATCTGGAGATTGAGCAGAGTACTCCTATGACAATGCACTGTGACAATCAAGCAGCTATCCATATTGCTTCTAACTCAGTCTTTCATGAGAGAACGAAGCACATAGAAGTGGATTGTCACAAGGTGAGGCAGATGATTATCTTAGGAGTGATTCTGCCATGTTATACAAGGAGTGAGGATCAACTGGCTGATGTGTTTACTAAGGCAGCGAGATTAAAGACAATGGAGTCCATACTTTCTAGGCTTGGGCTCATTGATCTTACTCCCAGGAGCTGATCCCCTTAACCATGGAGTCTCCACTCTTTTTCCCTCATCAAGGTTTTATCCCAATGGGTTTTCCTTGGTGAGGTTTTTAATGAGGGAGATCTTCATGGTTTCCAAGCTTGACTTGTTCTACATGGTCAAGCTTGAGGGGGAGTGTTGAGATAAGAGGATGGAGAGAAGATACATTGATAGAGGAAGAGTATTGGGGCAGAGAGTAACTTTGGGAATTTACCACAGTAACTTTAGTTTTACTGTGGTAACTAAGGTAAAGGCTTGGGAAGTTACATTGGACCCTTATGGTAAAGGGGATCACGCCCAAGATGAGTCTGGATAAGGGAGGAGGTGTTTGGATAAGGTCTGGTCATAGCTGGAAAAGTAAAGCACTTTTACAGCCTGTCCAAGCATGTGAAGCAAAAGGAGCTCCAGCCTGTCCATTGACCTCACATGCTTATGGATTTCGAAATCCCTTTTGTATTAGCCTTATCTCTTCATATATATCTTGTATCTGAGACATTAATTAATTAATGGAGTTTTGAGTCTCTCTCTCTTGATTCTCTCACTAAAATCTCTTAATCTCTTTAATCTTTGAATCTAAGTATCTATGGTTGTTTGAATCATTCTCTAAACACAAAAGTGTTCACCTATGAGATTTATTCAACTTCCTGGTGATTCTCCACCACTTTATGTATCCAAATCAAGCTTTTCACAAAGTGATTCATCCTGGTTTGATTAGAACGACGAAGAAGCTGTGCTATTCCCAAACTGGGAAACTGGAATCACCTGATTTGAAAGTGGGATAACTTCTTCATGCCAACTCCTATGAGATTTATTCAACTTCCTGGTGATTCTCCACCACTTTATGTATCCAAATCAAGCTTCTTACAAAGTGATTCATCCTGGTTTGATTGGAACGACGAAGAAGCTGTGCTATTCCCAAACTGGGAAACTGGAATCACCTGATTTGAAAGTGGGATAACTTCTTCATGCCAACTCCTATGAGATTTATTCAACTTCCTGGTGATTCTCCACCACTTTATGTATCCAAATCAAGCTTCTTACAAAGTGATTCATCCTGGTTTGATTGGAACGACGAAGAAGCTGTGCTATTCCCAAACTGGGAAACTGGAATCACCTGATTTGAAAGTGGGATAACTTCTTCATGCCAACTCCTATGAGATTTATTCAACTTCCTGGTGATTCTCCACCACTTTATGTATCCAAATCAAGCTTCTTACAAAGTGATTCATCCTGGTTTGATTGGAACGACGAAGAAGCTGTGCTATTCCCAAACTGGGAAACTGGAATCACCTGATTTGAAAGTGGGATAACTTCTTCATGCCAACTCCTATGAGATTTATTCAACTTCCTGGTGATTCTCCCCCACTTTATGTATCCAAATCAAGCTTCTTACAAAGTGATTCATCCTGGTTTGATTGGAACGACGAAGAAGCTGTGCTATTCCCAAACTGGGAAACTGGAATCACCTGATTTGAAAGTGGGATAACTTCTTCATCCCAACTCCTATGAGATTTATTCAACTTCCTGGTGATTCTCCACCACTTTATGTATCCAAATCAAGCTTTTCACAAAGTGATTCATCCTGGTTTGATTGGAACGACGAAGAAGCTGTGCTATTCCCAAACTGGGAAACTGAATCACCTGATTTGAAAGTGGGATAACTTCTTCATGCCAACTCCTATGAGATTTATTCAACTTCCTGGTGATTCTCCACCACTTTATGTATCCAAATCAAGCTTCTTACAAAGAGATTCATCCTGGTTTGATTGGAACGACGAAGAAGCTGTGCTATTCCAAACTGGGAAACTGGAATCACCTGATTTGAAAGTGGGATAACTTCTTCATGCCAACTCCTATGAGATTTATTCAACTTCCTGGTGATTCTCCACCACTTTATGTATCCAAATCAAGCTTCTCACAAAGAGATTCATCCTGGTTTGATTGGAACGACGAAGAAGCTGTGCTATTCCCAAACTGGGAAACTGGAATCACCTGATTTGAAAGTGGGATAACTTCTTCATCCCAACTCCTATGAGATTTATTCAACTTCCTGGTGATTCTCCACCACTTTATGTATCCAAATCAAGCTTCTCACAAAGTGATTCATCCTGGTTTGATTGGAACGACGAAGAAGCTGTGCTATTCCAAACTGGGAAACTGGAATCACCTGATTTGAAAGTGGGATAACTTCTTCATGCCAACTCCTATGAGATTTATTCAACTTCCTGGTGATTCTCCACCACTTTATGTATCCAAATCAAGCTTCTCACAAAGTGATTCATCCTGGTTTGATTGGAACGACGAAGAAGCTGTGCTATTCCCAAACTGGGAAACTGGAATCACCTGATTTGAAAGTGGGATAACTTCTTCATCCCAACTCCTATGAGATTTATTCAACTTCCTGGTGATTCTCCACCACTTTATGTATCCAAATCAAGCTTCTTACAAAGTGATTCATCCTGGTTTGATTGGAACGACGAAGAAGCTGTGCTATTCCCAAACTGGGAAACTGGAATCACCTGATTTGAAAGTGGGATAACTTCTTCATGCCAACTCCTATGAGATTTATTCAACTTCCTGGTGATTCTCCACCACTTTATGTATCCAAATCAAGCTTCTTACAAAGTGATTCATCCTGGTTTGATTGGAACGACGAAGAAGCTGTGCTATTCCCAAACTGGGAAACTGGAATCACCTGATTTGAAAGTGGGATAACTTCTTCATGCCAACTCCTATGAGATTTATTCAACTTCCTGGTGATTCTCCACCACTTTATGTATCCAAATCAAGCTTCTCACAAAGAGATTCATCCTGGTTTGATTGGAACGACGAAGAAGCTGTGCTATTCCCAAACTGGGAAACTGGAATCACCTGATTTGAAAGTGGGATAACTTCTTCATGCCAACTCCTATGAGATTTATTCAACTTCCTGGTGATTCTCCACCACTTTATGTATCCAAATCAAGCTTTTCACAAAGTGATTCATCCTGGTTTGATTGGAACGACGAAGAAGCTGTGCTATTCCCAAACTGGGAAACTGGAATCACCTGATTTGAAAGTGGGATAACTTCTTCATGCCAACTCCTATGAGATTTATTCAACTTCCTGGTGATTCTCCACCACTTTATGTATCCAAATCAAGCTTCTTACAAAGTGATTCATCCTGGTTTGATTGGAACGACGAAGAAGCTGTGCTATTCCCAAACTGGGAAACTGGAATCACCTGATTTGAAAGTGGGATAACTTCTTCATGCCAACTCCTATGAGATTTATTCAACTTCCTGGTGATTCTCCACCACTTTATGTATCCAAATCAAGCTTCTTACAAAGTGATTCATCCTGGTTTGATTGGAACGACGAAGAAGCTGTGCTATTCCCAAACTGGGAAACTGGAATCACCTGATTTGAAAGTGGGATAACTTCTTCATGCCAACTCCTATGAGATTTATTCAACTTCCTGGTGATTCTCCACCACTTTATGTATCCAAATCAAGCTTCTCACAAAGTGATTCATCCTGGTTTGATTGGAACGACGAAGAAGCTGTGCTATTCCCAAACTGGGAAACTGGAATCACCTGATTTGAAAGTGGGATAACTTCTTCATGCCAACTCCTATGAGATTTATTCAACTTCCTGGTGATTCTCCACCACTTTATGTATCCAAATCAAGCTTCTTACAAAGTGATTCATCCTGGTTTGATTGGAACGACGAAGAAGCTGTGCTATTCCCAAACTGGGAAACTGGAATCACCTGATTTGAAAGTGGGATAACTTCTTCATCCCAACTCCTATGAGATTTATTCAACTTCCTGGTGATTCTCCACCACTTTATGTATCCAAATCAAGCTTCTCACAAAGTGATTCATCCTGGTTTGATTGGAACGACGAAGAAGCTGTGCTATTCCCAAACTGGGAAACTGGAATCACCTGATTTGAAAGTGGGATAACTTCTTCATCCCAACTCCTATGAGATTTATTCAACTTCCTGGTGATTCTCCACCACTTTATGTATCCAAATCAAGCTTCTTACAAAGTGATTCATCCTGGTTTGATTGGAACGACGAAGAAGCTGTGCTATTCCCAAACTGGAAAACTGGAATCACCTGATTTGAAAGTGGGATAACTTCTTCATGCCAACTCCTATGAGATTTATTCAACTTCCTGGTGATTCTCCACCACTTTATGTATCCAAATCAAGCTTCTTACAAAGTGATTCATCCTGGTTTGATTGGAACGACGAAGAAGCTGTGCTATTCCCAAACTGGGAAACTGGAATCACCTGATTTGAAAGTGGGATAACTTCTTCATGCCAACTCCTATGAGATTTATTCAACTTCCTGGTGATTCTCCACCACTTTTTGTATCCAAATCAAGCTTCTTACAAAGTGATTCATCCTGGTTTGATTAGAACGACGAAGAAGCTGTGCTATTTCCAAACTGGGAAACTGGAATCACCTGATTTGAAAGTGGGATAACTTCTTCATGCCAACTCCTATGAGATTTATTCAACTTCCTGGTGATTCTCCACCACTTTATGTATCCAAATCAAGCTTCTTACAAAGTGATTCATCCTGGTTTGATTGGAACGACGAAGAAGCTGTGCTATTCCCAAACTGGGAAACTGGAATCACCTGATTTGAAAGTGGGATAACTTCTTCATGCCAACTCCTATGAGATTTATTCAACTTCCTGGTGATTCTCCACCACTTTATGTATCCAAATCAAGCTTCTTACAAAGAGATTCATCCTGGTTTGATTGGAACGACGAAGAAGCTGTGCTATTCCCAAACTGGGAAACTGGAATCACCTGATTTGAAAGTGGGATAACTTCTTCATCCCAACTCCTATGAGATTTATTCAACTTCCTGGTGATTCTCCACCACTTTATGTATCCAAATCAAGCTTCTTACAAAGTGATTCATCCTGGTTTGATTGGAACGACGAAGAAGCTGTGCTATTCCCAAACTGGGAAACTGGAATCACCTGATTTGAAAGTGGGATAACTTCTTCATGCCAACTCCTATGAGATTTATTCAACTTCCTGGTGATTCTCCACCACTTTATGTATCCAAATCAAGCTTCTTACAAAGTGATTCATCCTGGTTTGATTGGAACGACGAAGAAGCTGTGCTATTCCCAAACTGGGAAACTGGAATCACCTGATTTGAAAGTGGGATAACTTTTTCATGCCAACTCCTATGAGATTTATTCAACTTCCTGGTGATTCTCCACCACTTTATGTATCCAAATCAAGCTTCTTACAAAGAGATTCATCCTGGTTTGATTGGAACGACGAAGAAGCTGTGCTATTCCCAAACTGGGAAACTGGAATCACCTGATTTGAAAGTGGGATAACTTCTTCATCCCAACTCCTATGAGATGTATTCAACTTCCTGGTGATTCTCCACCACTTTAGGTATCCAAATCAAGCTTCTTACAAAGTGATTCATCCTGGTTTGATTAGAACGACGAAGAAGCTGTGCTATTCCCAAACTGGGAAACTGGAATCACTGTTGAGATGAGGAAGCCATTATGTGAAAGAAAAGAGGAGTTGGGCAAGTAATGTGAAAGGGAAGAACGGTACGGCCTAAGTACGGACGGTACGGATCACCTCGACCATGAGAGCTTGAATGACCTTTAAAGTCAGTTTAAAGGTTGTGCAAAGTTAGGGCATGGTGTGTACGGATAGGGCATGACCGTACATCTGAGGGAACGTGAAAGAGAAGGAAGATGGACGAGCAGTGCCTTCATTAGACACAGAAGGTTTGGAACGGATCAGACCGTTTATGGATAAGGTTGGGACGCGCCTTATCCATCCAGCTCTTGGACAGGCTGTAAAGCCAGAAGCGTGTGTGCCCTCCTGTCCGTTCATTTCAAAAGGAGACACTCCATTCAGCCTTGACTTCACATGCTTAGACTAGTGCCATTTCCCTTTGCGCAAAAGCCCTAATGACTCTCCTATAAATGTTGTAACCTCATCCATAATAAAGATTAGACAGTTCAGATTATTCTTAGCCTCCATGGCTTTTCTCTTAGTCTCTTGATCTCAGATTCTACTCTAAATCATCTCTAATACTTCTCTAATCTCTCCTAAACTCTCAGATTACTCTTTATACTCTAAAACTTATATGGTATCAGAGCCAGGTTCTTGAGAATCTGAGTTCTTTGCGTGGGCTAAAGACTAAAGCTTTGAAGGTTCCGTGGAGTCTCTAGCCTCAAGTCTTCCTTGGTTACGTTGTGGTTACAAGATTGAAGCTTTTGCGTGTGTGTTGTGAGTTCTTGACGTGTTGGTGCAGTCTAGTCTCAAGTTCAAAGTCTTCTACAAGTAGTTCAAGAACAAGCTGTTGAAGATGGATGGAGGGATAAGCATGCACATGAAGGTGGCAGTTACTTTCAAGGGGAGTAACTACTTGGTGTGGTCTCGGATGGTGAGAACCACAGTGGGAAGTAAGGGTTTGTGGAAGCATCTCACGGATGGTGAAGCTCCACAGCTCATTACTCAGGGAGAAGACTCGGAAGAGGTCTCAAATGAAACGGCCGTAGAGAAGTGGCAGCGAGAAGACATGCTTGTGATGTCAGTTCTTCATGCCTCTCTAGAGCCGGCGATCCTAGAGGCTTACAGCTATTGTGAGTCAGCTAAGGAACTATGGGACACCTTGAAGAAGGTGTATGGGAATGCTTCAAACCTTCACCGAGTGTTTGAAGTAAAGAAAGCCATAAACGGCTTGGTACAAGATGACATGGAATTCACCAAACATTTGGGGAGGTTCCGGTCCTTATGGTCAGAGCTGGAGATGCTGAGGCCAAGCACAACCGATCCAGAGCTGCTTAATGAGAGGAGGGAGCAGGATAAGGTCTTTGGACTATTGCTTACCTTGAATCCGGCTTACAACTCACTGATTAAACACATGTTGAGAGCGGATAAGCTACCAGACCTTGAGGAGGTGTGCTCTCAAATTCAGAAGGAGCAGGGGTCTATTGGATTGTTTGGAAGCAAAGGAGAGATGTCACTTGCAAATAAGGCTGCGCAAGTCAACTCTGATGAAGCTCCTCAAGCAAACAAGGCCGGTTACAACAAGTTTGAAGACAGGAAGTTCAATGGGAGCTGTGATCATTGCAAGAAGCATGGCCATAAGAAGAGCCAGTGCTGGATACTCCACCCCCATCTGAAGCCAGCCAAGTTCTTGAAGGAGAGGGATGCCAGGGCAAATGTGAGTGAAGGATCAAGCGGTGCTGGTACCTCAGGAAAGAGCAATGATGAAGGAGGAAGGGAGAGTGATGGCAGGTCCTTGGTGGCGTATGCAGGCAATCCAAATCACCGAGGAGGGGAGCAAGACTACATTAGGAGATCAGACATTGACTCCCTCATCAAGATGCTTAAGGAAAACGGTAACACTTATGGTTATTCCTTTGGTGCATCAATGATAGTTAAGAATGATGATAATAGTCTTGAGAAACATGGAATTGCCAAACCGGATCATGTATATGCTAGTCTTGCTAGGACTGATCACTCTCTCAAGTCATCTAGTACACTTTGTCTTATGGCTAATGACATGACTAAACCATTAGTAGTTGATTCTGGTGCATCTCATCATATGATTAGTGACACTAGTTTGATTAAAGATATTGAACCTGCTAATGGACATGTGATGATTGCAAATGGAGATAAAATTCCTATTAGAGGAATAGGAAACTTAAAACTATTTAATAAACATACTAGAGCATTCTACATGCCAGAATTCACATCAAACTTACTATCAGTAAAGAAGTGTACTACTGATCTTCATTGCAATGTTATCTTTAGTCCTAATGATGTGAAGTTTCAGGATATTGAGAGCAGCCAGTTGATTGGAAAAGGAGTTACTAAAGGGGATCTTTACATGCTTGAAGAATTAGCTCCTGTTTCTGAATCAAGCTGTTTATTTACTACTTCAAGTTTGAATAAGAATGCTTTGTGGCATGCTAGACTAGGACATCCTCATAGTAGAGCCTTGAATTTGATGTTGCCAGGTGTTAATTTTGAGAATAAAGACTGTGAAGCTTGCATTTTAGGCAAACATTGTAAAACTGTGTTTCAAAGGTCATCTACTGTTTATGAAAAATGCTTTGATTTGATTCATTCTGATGTATGGACTGCACCTTGCTTATCTAGGGAGAATCATAAGTATTTTGTCACATTCATTGATGAAAAATCCAAATACACCTGGTTGACCTTAATCCCATCTAAAGATAGAGTTCTTGATGCATTTAAAAACTTTCAAGCTTATGTGACTAACCATTATCATGCTAAGATTAAAATTTTTAGATCAGATAATGGAGGAGAATACACTAGCCATGCATTCAAGTATCATCTAGCTCATCATGGGATTCTTCATCAAACAAGCTGCCCTTACACACCTCAACAGAATGGTGTGGCTGAGAGGAAGAATCGACATCTCATGGAGACTGCTCGGTCATTAATGTTTCAAGCAAATGTTCCCAAAAGGTTTTGGAGTGATGCTGTGGCCACTGCTTGCTACCTGATCAACCGGACACCTACAAAGATCCTTGAAGATCAGGCACCATTTGAGGTCTTGAATAAACACAAGCCGTCGGTAGAACACTTGAGAGTCTTTGGGTGTTTGTGCTATGTGTTGATTCCGGGACAGATGAGGAGCAAGTTGGAAGCAAGGAGTACAAAGGCTGTATTCATAGGCTACTCTACAACACAGAAGGGATACAAATGCTATGATCCAGAAGGAAGAAGAGTTCTAGTATCACGGGATGTGAAGTTTGTAGAAGAAAGAGGATACTATGAAGAAAAGAACCAAGAAGACTTGAAAGATCTAACCTCAGATAAGGCTGGGGTGTTAAGGATTATCCTAGAGGGGCTAGGAATCAAGATGTCCCAGGATCAGAACTCTGGTCAAAGGGAACAACATGGAGACTCTCACCATGATCGTGAGGGGGGAAATGAGCCTGAAGTTCAAGAAAGTGGCCAAGAAGGAGCCGGCTTGAATGAGGAAGGGTTGGAGACAAGTTTAGGCCAAGATGGAGCCGGCTTGAATCAGGAACAAAGGGAGATAAGTTCAGGCTCTCACAATCAAGGTGAGCAGGAACAAAGAGAAGTAGAAGCATCAGTTGAGGATGTAGAAGAAGAAGAAGAACAACTGGATGTTCAAGAGCAAGCCGTGAGAGTTCAACAACCAGAATTGAGGAGAAGCACAAGAGTGAGGAAGGATCCTTCCTCTTGGGTAAACACGAGAGTGTACTACAATGCCCAAGCAGTGGAGCATCCTTCTCAAGCTGTGTGCTCCTTTGCTCAATATCCTAAAGCACATTGCGCATTTATGGTAAATCTGGATGAGGGTTATATCCCAAGAAGCTATGAAGAGGCAATACAAGACAAGGAGTGGAAGGAATCAGTTGGAGCTGAGGCAGGAGCTATGATCAAGAATGATACATGGTATGAGAGTGAGTTACCTAAAGGGAAGAAGGCTGTGACTAGTAGATGGATATTCACAATCAAGTATAAGGCTGATGGTCAGGTTGAGAGGAAGAAGTCAAGACTGGTTGCAAGAGGCTTTACTCAAACATATGGAGAAGATTACATTGAGACCTTTGCACCAGTGGCTAAGCTACACACAATCCGGATTGTATTAAGCTTGGCTGTGAATCTTGGATGGGGCTTATGGCAAATGGATGTGAAGAATGCATTTCTACAAGGAGAGCTTGAGGATGAAGTGTATATGCATCCACCTCCGGGCTTGGAACACTTAGTAAAGAAAGGGAATGTGTTGAGACTGAAGAAAGCTATCTATGGGCTGAAGCAATCACCAAGAGCTTGGTATAACAAGCTGAGCACTACTCTTAATGGCCGAGGCTTCAAGAAGTCTGAGCTAGATCACACTCTCTTCACTCTAAGTACTCCCTCAGGTATGATTGCACTTCTTGTGTATGTTGATGATATCATTATCACAGGGAGTGATAAGGAAGGTATCATAGCAACCAAGGAGTTCCTTAAATCCAAGTTTGAGATTAAAGACTTGGGAGAAATGAAATACTTTCTTGGAATTGAGATATGTAGATCCAAGGAGGGTTTGTTCATGTCCCAAAGAAAGTATACACTTGATCTTTTGAAAGGTGCAGGTGCTTATGGAGGCAAGACAGCAAGGATGCCTATGGAGGATGGCTACAAAGTCCCACGAGAGGGGGAGATTGAAGACAGCAAACCTTATCAGGATCCTAAACTCTATAGAAAACTAGTTGGCAAATTGATTTATCTTACCATAACTAGGCCTGACATTTGTTTTGCTGTGAATCAGGTGAGTCAACACATGCAAGTGCCTAAGGAGCATCATTGGCGGATGGTGGAGAGGATCTTGATGTATCTCAATGGCTCACCTGATCAAGGAGTATGGATGGGCTGCAATGGAAGCACAGAAGTTGTTGGATACTGTGATGCTGATTGGGCTGGTGATAGAGCTGACAGGAGATCAACAACCGGCTATTGCACATTCATTGGAGGCAACTTGGTGACTTGGAAGAGCAAGAAGCAAAAGGTGGTGTCTTGCTCAAGTGCAGAAGCTGAGTATAGAGCCATGCTGAAGCTTACAAACGAGCTAGTATGGATCAAGGGCATCTTGAAGCATTTGGGGATTGATCAAGCCACGCCAATGACCATGCATTGTGATAACCAAGCCGCGATCCACATAGCCTCCAACTCGGTGTTCCATGAAAGAACCAAGCACATTGAGGTTGATTGTCACAAGGTGAGGCAGATGATTGTCCTAGGAGTCATCTTGCCATGCTACACTAGGAGTGAAGATCAGTTGGCTGATGTGTTCACTAAGGCAGCAAGACAGAAGACTATGGAGTCCATTCATATCAGATTGGGACTCATAGATCTTGGGAAGAGAAGGAGCTAATCCCCTAAGTCATGAGGTCTTTACTCTTTTTCCCTCATCAAGGTTTTGTCCCAATGGGTTTTCCTTGGTGAGGTTTTTAATGAGGAAGATCTCATGGCTGTCCAAGCTTAGACTTTCGCAAAGCCAAGCTTGAGGGGGAGTGTTGAGATGAGGAAGCCATTATGTGAAAGAAAAGAGGAGTTGGGCAAGTAATGTGAAAGGGAAGAACGGTACGGCCTAAGTAAACACTTTTGTGTTTTAGAGTGTGTTTAATAATAATCAGAGAAGATTAGAGTAAAGTTTAGAGAGAATATAGAGATTCTAGAGAGAGATAGACTCAAAACTCCATTAATTGATTTAATGTCTCAGATACAAGTTATATATGAAGAGATAAGGTTGATACAAAGGGGATTTCGAAATCCATAAGCATGTGGAGTCAATGGACAGGCTGGAACTCCTTTTGAAATGCTTGGCTGTGGTTCCTCACATGCTTGCTATAGTAATAAAGCAGATTCTCCTTTCCAGCATCATACAGGCTGTCAAAGTGCTCCCTTATCCTTCCTTATCCTCTTTGGTCGAATTTCCTCTCTACTCCTCACTAAGTTACCTTCTCATCCCATCAGATAACTTCGCCAAGTAGTTACTGTGGTTATAATAAAGTTACCACAGTAAAACTCTAAAGTTACTGTCTCAGCCTCCTTGGTCTTCATCTCAACACTCCCCCTCAAGTTTGACCATGTAGAACAAGTCAAGCTTGGAAACCATGAAGACCTCCCTCATTAAAAACCTCACCAAAGAAAACCCAATGGGATAAAACCTTGATGAGGGAAAAAGAGTGGAGACTCCATGGTTAAGGGACTCAGCTCCTAGGAGTAAGATCAATGAGTCCAAGTCTTGATAGTATGGACTCCATTGTCTTTAATCTCGCTGCTTTAGTAAACACATCTGCAAGCTGATCTTCACTTCTTGTATAACATGGCAATATCACTCCAAGTATAATCATCTGCGTCACCTTGTGGCAATCAACTTCTATATGCTTCGTCCTCTCATGAAAGACTGAGTTAGAAGCAATGTGGATAGCTGCTTGATTGTCACAATGCATTGTCATAGGAGTACTCTGCTCAATCTCCAAATGCTTCAAGATCCCCTTCATCCACACCAACTCGTTTGTCAGCTTCAACATGGCTCTATACTCAGCTTCAGCACTTGAACAGGAGATAACCTTCTGCTTCTTACTCTTCCAAGTGACCAAGTTCCCTCCAATGAATGTACAATACCCAGTAGTTGATCTCCTGTCCACTCTATCTCCTGCCCAATCAGCATCACAATATCCAACCACTTCTGTACTGCCATTACAACCCATCCAAACTCCTTGACCAGACGTGCCACTCAAATACCTCAGTATCCTATCAACCATCTTCCAATGATGGACCTTTGGCGCCTGCATATGTTGACTCACTTGATTCACCGCAAAGCATATATCTGGCCTAGTGATGGTCAAGTAGATCAGCTTGCCAACCATCTTCCTGTATAGCTTAGGATCCTCAAACAGCTGCTTCTCTTCAACCTCCCCCTCACGCAGAACCTTATATCCCTCCTCGAGAGGTGTCTTGGCTATCTTTCCTCCAAGCACATCAGTCTCCTTCAACATATCCATAGTATACTTCCTTTGAGACATAAACAAACCCTCCTTTGATCTGCATATCTCAATGCCCAGAAAATACTTCATCTCTCCCAAATCCTTGATGTCAAACACAGATTTGAGAAACTCCTTAGTGGCCTGAATCCCTGCCTTATCACTTCCTGTGATAATCAAATCATCCACATACACTAGAATCACAATGCTCCCTGAAGGTCCTGTCAAGGTGAAGAGAGTGTGATCTAGTTCTGACTTCCTAAAGCCTCTCCCATTGAGTGTTGTACTCAGCTTCCTGTACCAAGCTCTAGGTGACTGCTTCAACCCATATATTGCTTTCTTCAATCTCAAAACATTCCCTGGCTTTACTAGATGCTCAAGACCAGGAGGTGGATGCATGTATACTTCATCTTCAAGTTCACCTTGCAAGAAAGCATTCTTCACATCCATTTGCCACAAATCCCACTCCAAGTTTGTTGCAATGGATAACACAATTCGAATTGTGTGAAGCTTGGCCACTGGTGCAAAAGTATCAATGTAATCTTCCCCATAAGTCTGTGTAAATCCTCTTGCAACCAGCCTAGTCTTGCGCGTATCTATCTCCCCATTTGAAAGATACTTGATGGTGAAGATCCATCTGCTTGAAACTGCCTTCTTCCCTTTAGGTAACTCACTCTCATACCAAGTATCATTCCTGATCATTGCATCCCTTTCATCTCCTACTGAATCTCTCCAAACCTTGTGCTTCATAGCTTCTTCATAAGATCTTGGTATCTCATTCTCATCCAAGTTACACATAAACACCATGTGCTCTTCTGGATATTCTGCAAAGGAACATACGGCTTGAGAAGGATGCTCCACAGCCTGGGCATTGTAGTACACTCTCGTGTTTACCCAGTTGGAAGCATCCCTCTTTATCCTTGTGCTCCTTCGCAAAACCTGAACCTGATTCTCAGCTTGAACCTCTGCTTGAACCTCTGTTTCTGTCTCACTCACCTCCTCTGGATCATGAACCTCTCCCTGCTCATTCACACCGACCTGAGGAACATTCTCTACTTCTTGTGTCACCTCTTGATCATGATGACCTGAATCCCCTTGGTGCTGCTCTTGCACTCTTGATTCAGACTCAATTCCCCCCTCATGATCAAGAGGAGTTGTTGTTTCAACTTCTCTAACCTTATCTTGGGACATGTTTACCCCAAGCCTTTCCAAGATGTTCCTCAGATTCTCTGCCATGTTTCTTGGTTCTTGAGACAGATCTTCCAAGTCTTCCCAATTCTTTTCTTCATAATACCCCTTTGTCTCTATGAACTTTGTTGAGATGAGTTGAGGCATTTGAGGTAAAGACACAAAGGAATTGAGAACATAAAGAGAGAGCAAGAAGTTAAGAGGAGGAATGAGCTGATAAGGATGGTACGGACGGATAGGCTGTACCATTGGCCGTACAAAGGTAAAAGCGGCCAAGTAACTCTCCGGGTAACTTACATGGACCGACTTGAAGTTACACTTGACCAAAGCCTTATCCGAACGTTGGAGAGGATAAGGGAGGCGCGGCTTGACAGCTATGACAGGCTGGCAAGAGCTGGAAAGGAAGAGCATCTAGTCTTGGATCAAGAAGATGCTTCAAACGTGTGGAGACTATCATTGGCCGATTCAAACTAAAGCACCAGCTCATCTTTGACTCTACATGCTTTCTTATCCTTATGATTTCGAAACCCTAATGTGTATGGACCTATATAAGTTGTGAGCTCATCATTAATAACATTAGACAGTTCTAATCACTAAATCTCTCTACACATTTCACAATGATTCTCCATTAGTCTCATAATCTCCCATTCTACCTTAATCTATCTCATATTCTCTTCTAAACTCAGATTATACTTTACATTTCTCAAACTTATATGGTATCAGAGCCAGGTTCATTTCAATCTGAGTTCCGTGGTGTTTCTCTTAAAGATTCAACCTTGAAGCTTTAAGAGATCAAGTGAGTGTGTTTGGAGTGTTCTTGAGAGATTCGACATCACAAGGGTTTCAGCTACTTTTTGGGAGATCTTTTCTAGTTCTTTGGAGGTTCTTTGAAGATACAAGACAAGATACACCGTGGTGAAGCTGGTGTTGCGAGTCTGAGGTCCAAGATCAAGTCTTTTACAAGCTATTGAAGTGAAGCTGTTGAAGATGGAAAGCGGGATGAAGATGAAGGTTGCGGTGACTTTCAAGGGAAGTAACTACCTAGTATGGTCTAGGATGGTGAAGACTGCTGTGGGGAGCAAGGGTTTATGGAAGCACATCACATCCGGTGAGGCTCCTAAACTGATTACCCAAGGAGGAGACAAGGAGAGTGTCTCGGAGAGTGAAGCTGAGAAGTGGCAGCAAGAAGACATGATGGTGATGTCAGTTCTTCATGCCTCATTGGAGCCAGCTATACTGGATGCTTATAGCTACTGTGAGACAGCCAAGGAGCTGTGGGACACACTGAAGAAGGTGTATGGAAACACCTCCAATCTGAGCCGTGTGTTTGAAGTAAAAAAGGCAATCAATGGGTTGTCTCAAGAAGACATGGAGTTCACCAAGCATTTGGGAAGGTTCCGGTCACTGTGGTCTGAGTTGGAGATGTTAAGGCCTAGTACACTTGATCCGGAGCTCCTAAACGAGAGGCGTGAGCAGGACAAGGTCTTTGGACTCTTACTCACGCTGAATCCAAGCTACACTGGTCTAATCCAGCACATGTTGAGGTCCGAGAAGCTCCCTGATCTAGAGGAGGCGTGCGCTCAGATACAAAAGGAGCAAGGCTCCATTGGCTTGTTTGGAGGCAAGGGAGAGCTGTCTCTTGCAAATGCTGTGCGATCTGATCATGAAGAGACTCCACAAGCCAACAAAGCAGCTCACGGCAAGTATGAGGATAGAAAGTTCAATGGCAATTGTGATCATTGCAAGAAGTATGGACACAAGAAGAGCCAATGCTGGATACTCCATCCTCATTTGAAGCCGGCGAAGTTCATGAAGGAAAGGGAGGCAAGGGCGCATGTATCTGATGGAGCAGGACCATCTAACCGTGGAGCTGAAGGAGAGGGGCGTGAGGGTGATGGCAAGGCAATGGTGACATACTCAGCAACTCCTAACATCCGCAGCAATGATCATGACTTCATAAGGAGATCCGAGATGGATGCACTCATCAAAATGCTCAAGGAGAATGGTAACATTCATGGGTACTCTTTTGGTGCATCAATGATAGCTAGGACTATAGATACGTCTCCATGTGGCATTGACATTGCTAGGATGAATAGCATTAAGAGTAGTGAAAATGCTAGAGCTGAGTACACCTTTGCTAGAAATGCTAGAATGAATCATGAGCTTAAAGCATTCAGATCACCGTTGAACCTATGTCATACTGCTAGCAACATAACTAAGCCATTAATTGTTGATTCTGGTGCATCTCATCACATGATTAGTGATACAAACCTCATTAAGGATATAGAACCAACTAATGGACATGTTATGATTGCAAATGGAGATAAAATACCTATTAAAGGAATAGGGAACTTGAAACTGTTTGATAAAAACTCTAGAGCTTTCTATATGCCTGATTTCACATCTAACTTGTTATCTGTCAAGAAATGCACAACTGATTTGAATTGCAATGTTATATTCAGTCCTAATGATGTGAAGTTTCAGGATATTGAGAGCAGCCAAATGATTGGAAAAGGAATCACTAAAGGAGAGTTGTATTTGCTTGAAGAACTTGATCCTGTTTCCAATTACAACTGCTCATTTACTTCTGCTTCTAGTTTAAATAAAAATGCTTTGTGGCATGCTAGATTAGGACATCCTCATGGTAGGGCTTTGAACTTGATGTTACCAGGTGTTTCATTTGAAAATAAGGATTGTGAAGCTTGCATTTTGGGCAAGCATTGTAAAACTGTTTTTGCAAACTCTACTAGTGTTTATGATAAGTGCTTTGATCTTATACATTCTGATGTTTGGACTGCACCCTGCATATCTAGAGATAATCATAAATACTTTGTCACATTCATTGATGAAAAATCCAAATACACCTGGTTAACTTTAATCCCATCAAAAGATAGAGTGATAGATGCATTTAAGAACTTTCAAGCTTATGTGACTAACCATTATCATGCCAAGATTAAAATTTTTAGATCAGATAATGGAGGAGAGTACACAAGCTATGCGTTCAAGAGCCATCTGAACCATCATGGGATCCTACATCAAACAAGCTGTCCTTATACTCCACAACAGAATGGGGTAGCTGAGAGGAAGAACAGGCACTTGATGGAGGTTGCTAGATCATTGATGTTTCAAGCCAATGTCCCAAAGAGATTTTGGAGTGATGCAGTTGCAACTGCATGCTATTTGATCAACCGGATTCCCACCAAGGTGTTAAAGGATCAAGCACCATTTGAGGTTCTCAACAAGCACAAGCCATCAGTCGAGTACTTGAGAGTATTTGGGTGTTTATGCTATGTGCTGGTACCAGGGGAGTTGAGAAACAAGTTAGAAGCAAGAAGCAGGAAGGCAATGTTCATTGGCTACTCAACAACTCAGAAAGGATACAAGTGTTATGATCCAGAAACTAGAAGAGTACTTGTATCTAGAGATGTGAAGTTCATTGAAGAAAGAGGGTACTATGAGGAGAAGAACCAAGAAGAATTGAAGGATCTCACATCAGATAAAGCTGGAGTCTTAAGGACTATCTTGGAAGGCCTCGGTATCAAGATGAACCAGGATCAGTCCACAAGAAGTGGAAGACAAGAAGAGAGCTCAACTGAACCAAGTAGAGCTGCTCAAACACCTCACCTTGATCATGAGGGGGGAAGTGAACCTGAAACTCAAGAAAATGGCCAAGAAGGAGTCGGCTTGAGTGAAGAAGGAGAAGAGTTCAACTCAGGTTCTCATCATCAAGGTGAGCAAGACCAAGGAGATGAAGAACATGAAAGTGAAGCACAAGAACCGCATATACAAGCTGAGCCGGTTCAAGAGCAAGAACAACCAGTTTTGAGGAGAAGCACAAGGCTGAGAAAGGATCCTTCCTCTTGGGTAAACACGCGAGTGTACTACAATGCCCAAGCTGTGGAGCATCCTTCTCAGGCTGTGTGTTCCTTTGCTCAATACCCTGAAGAACATTGTGCCTTCATGGTTAACTTGGATGAGAACTACATCCCAAGAAGCTATGAAGAAGCAATCATGGATAAAGAATGGAAGGAGTCAGTTGGAGCTGAGGCAGGAGCTATGATCAAGAATGATACATGGTATGAAAGTGAGTTACCAAAAGGGAAGAAGGCTGTGACTAGTAGATGGATATTCACAATCAAGTATAAGGCTGATGGAAAGATTGAGAGGAAGAAGTCACGGCTAGTTGCAAGAGGTTTCACTCAAACTTATGGAGAAGATTACATAGAAACCTTTGCACCAGTAGCTAAACTACACACAATCCGGATCGTGTTAAGCTTGGCTGTGAATCTTGGATGGGGGTTATGGCAAATGGATGTGAAGAATGCATTCCTACAAGGTGAACTTGAGGATGAAGTGTATATGCATCCACCTCCAGGCCTTGAACACTTAGTGAAGAGAGGGAATGTGTTGAGATTGAAGAAAGCTATCTATGGGCTGAAGCAATCACCAAGAGCTTGGTACAACAAGCTGAGCACTACTCTCAATGGCCGTGGCTTCAAGAAGTCTGAACTAGATCACACTCTCTTCACACTCACAACTCCCTCAGGTATGATTGCACTCCTTGTGTATGTTGATGATATCATTATCACAGGAAGTGATAAGGAAGGTATCATAGCAACCAAGGAGTTCCTTAAATCCATGTTTGAGATTAAAGACTTGGGAGAAATGAAATACTTTCTTGGAATTGAGATATGTAGATCCAAGGAAGGTTTATTCATGTCCCAAAGGAAGTATACACTTGATCTTTTGAAAGGTGCAGGTGCTTATGGAGGCAAGACAGCAAGGATGCCTATGGAGGATGGCTACAAAGTCCCACGAGAGGGGGAGATTGAAGACAGCAAACCTTATCAGGATCCTAAACTCTATAGAAAACTAGTTGGTAAATTGATTTACCTTACCATAACTAGACCTGATATTTGTTTTGCTGTGAATCAGGTGAGTCAACACATGCAAGTGCCTAAGGAGCATCACTGGCGCATGGTGGAGAGAATCCTGATGTATCTCAATGGCTCACCTGATCAAGGAGTATGGATGGGTTGCAATGGGAGCACTGAAGTGGTTGGATACTGTGATGCGGATTGGGCCGGTGATAGAGCAGACAGGAGATCAACCACAGGCTATTGCACATTCATTGGAGGCAACTTGGTTACATGGAAGAGTAAGAAGCAGAAGGTGGTCTCTTGCTCAAGCGCAGAAGCTGAGTATAGAGCTATGCTGAAGCTTACCAACGAGCTGGTGTGGATCAAAGGCATCTTGAAGCATTTGGAGATTGATCAAGCCACGCCAATGACAATGCATTGTGATAACCAAGCAGCTATCCACATTGCCTCCAACTCGGTGTTCCATGAGAGAACCAAGCACATTGAAGTTGATTGCCACAAGGTGAGGCAGATGATCATCCTAGGAGTCATCTTGCCATGCTACACAAGGAGTGAAGATCAGTTGGCTGATGTGTTCACCAAGGCTGCAAGACAGAAGACAATGGAGTCCATTCACATCAGGTTGGGCCTCATTGATCTTGGGAAGAGAAGGAGCTGATCCCCTTTGGCTGTGAGGTCTTTACTCTTTTTCCCTCATCAAGGTTTTGTCCCAATGGGTTTTCCTTGGTGAGGTTTTTAATGAGGAAGATCTCATGGCTGTCCAAGCTTAGACTTTCACAAAGCTAAGCTTGAGGGGGAGTGTTGAGATTGTGAGATTTGAGAGCTCTGGCTGTGTATGTTGAGATGAGTTGAGGCATTTGAGGTAAAGACACAAAGGAATTGAGAACATAAAGAGAGAGCAAGAAGTTAAGAGGAGGAATGAGCTGATAAGGATGGTACGGACGGATAGGCCGTACCATTGGCCGTACAAAGGTAAAAGCGGCCAAGTAACTCTCCGGGTAACTTACATGGACCGACTTGAAGTTACACTTGACCAAAGCCTTATCCGAACGTTGGAGAGGATAAGGGAGGCGCGGCTTGACAGCTATGACAGGCTGGCAAGAGCTGGAAAGGAAGAGCATCTAGTCTTGGATCAAGAAGATGCTTCAAACGTGTGGAGACTATCATTGGCCGATTCAAACTAAAGCACCAGCTCATCTTTGACTCTACATGCTTTCTTATCCTTATGATTTCGAAACCCTAATGTGTATGGACCTATATAAGTTGTGAGCTCATCATTAATAACATCAGACAGTTCTAATCACTAAATCTCTCTACACATTTCACAATGATTCTCCATTAGTCTCATAATCTCCCATTCTACCTTAATCTATCTCATATTCTCTTCTAAACTCAGATTATACTTTACATTTCTCAAACTTATATGGTATCAGAGCCAGGTTCATTTCAATCTGAGTTCCGTGGTGTTTCTCTTAAAGATTCAACCTTGAAGCTTTAAGAGATCAAGTGAGTGTGTTTGGAGTGTTCTTGAGAGATTCGACATCACAAGGGTTTCAGCTACTTTTTGGGAGATCTTTTCTAGTTCTTTGGAGGTTCTTTGAAGATACAAGACAAGATACACCGTGGTGAAGCTGGTGTTGCGAGTCTGAGGTCCAAGATCAAGTCTTTTACAAGCTATTGAAGTGAAGCTGTTGAAGATGGAAAGCGGGATGAAGATGAAGGTTGCGGTGACTTTCAAGGGAAGTAACTACCTAGTATGGTCTAGGATGGTGAAGACTGCTGTGGGGAGCAAGGGTTTATGGAAGCACATCACATCCGGTGAGGCTCCTAAACTGATTACCCAAGGAGGAGACAAGGAGAGTGTCTCGGAGAGTGAAGCTGAGAAGTGGCAGCAAGAAGACATGATGGTGATGTCAGTTCTTCATGCCTCATTGGAGCCAGCTATACTGGATGCTTATAGCTACTGTGAGACAGCCAAGGAGCTGTGGGACACACTGAAGAAGGTGTATGGAAACACCTCCAATCTGAGCCGTGTGTTTGAAGTAAAAAAGGCAATCAATGGGTTGTCTCAAGAAGACATGGAGTTCACCAAGCATTTGGGAAGGTTCCGGTCACTGTGGTCTGAGTTGGAGATGTTAAGGCCTAGTACACTTGATCCGGAGCTCCTAAACGAGAGGCGTGAGCAGGACAAGGTCTTTGGACTCTTACTCACGCTGAATCCAAGCTACACTGGTCTAATCCAGCACATGTTGAGGTCCGAGAAGCTCCCTGATCTAGAGGAGGCGTGCGCTCAGATACAAAAGGAGCAAGGCTCCATTGGCTTGTTTGGAGGCAAGGGAGAGCTGTCTCTTGCAAATGCTGTGCGATCTGATCATGAAGAGACTCCACAAGCCAACAAAGCAGCTCACGGCAAGTATGAGGATAGAAAGTTCAATGGCAATTGTGATCATTGCAAGAAGTATGGACACAAGAAGAGCCAATGCTGGATACTCCATCCTCATTTGAAGCCGGCGAAGTTCATGAAGGAAAGGGAGGCAAGGGCGCATGTATCTGATGGAGCAGGACCATCTAACCGTGGAGCTGAAGGAGAGGGGCGTGAGGGTGATGGCAAGGCAATGGTGACATACTCAGCAACTCCTAACATCCGCAGCAATGATCATGACTTCATAAGGAGATCCGAGATGGATGCACTCATCAAAATGCTCAAGGAGAATGGTAACATTCATGGGTACTCTTTTGGTGCATCAATGATAGCTAGGACTATAGATACGTCTCCATGTGGCATTGACATTGCTAGGATGAATAGCATTAAGAGTAGTGAAAATGCTAGAGCTGAGTACACCTTTGCTAGAAATGCTAGAATGAATCATGAGCTTAAAGCATTCAGATCACCGTTGAACCTATGTCATACTGCTAGCAACATAACTAAGCCATTAATTGTTGATTCTGGTGCATCTCATCACATGATTAGTGATACAAACCTCATTAAGGATATAGAACCAACTAATGGACATGTTATGATTGCAAATGGAGATAAAATACCTATTAAAGGAATAGGGAACTTGAAACTGTTTGATAAAAACTCTAGAGCTTTCTATATGCCTGATTTCACATCTAACTTGTTATCTGTCAAGAAATGCACAACTGATTTGAATTGCAATGTTATATTCAGTCCTAATGATGTGAAGTTTCAGGATATTGAGAGCAGCCAAATGATTGGAAAAGGAATCACTAAAGGAGAGTTGTATTTGCTTGAAGAACTTGATCCTGTTTCCAATTACAACTGCTCATTTACTTCTGCTTCTAGTTTAAATAAAAATGCTTTGTGGCATGCTAGATTAGGACATCCTCATGGTAGGGCTTTGAACTTGATGTTACCAGGTGTTTCATTTGAAAATAAGGATTGTGAAGCTTGCATTTTGGGCAAGCATTGTAAAACTGTTTTTGCAAACTCTACTAGTGTTTATGATAAGTGCTTTGATCTTATACATTCTGATGTTTGGACTGCACCCTGCATATCTAGAGATAATCATAAATACTTTGTCACATTCATTGATGAAAAATCCAAATACACCTGGTTAACTTTAATCCCATCAAAAGATAGAGTGATAGATGCATTTAAGAACTTTCAAGCTTATGTGACTAACCATTATCATGCCAAGATTAAAATTTTTAGATCAGATAATGGAGGAGAGTACACAAGCTATGCGTTCAAGAGCCATCTGAACCATCATGGGATCCTACATCAAACAAGCTGTCCTTATACTCCACAACAGAATGGGGTAGCTGAGAGGAAGAACAGGCACTTGATGGAGGTTGCTAGATCATTGATGTTTCAAGCCAATGTCCCAAAGAGATTTTGGAGTGATGCAGTTGCAACTGCATGCTATTTGATCAACCGGATTCCCACCAAGGTGTTAAAGGATCAAGCACCATTTGAGGTTCTCAACAAGCACAAGCCATCAGTCGAGTACTTGAGAGTATTTGGGTGTTTATGCTATGTGCTGGTACCAGGGGAGTTGAGAAACAAGTTAGAAGCAAGAAGCAGGAAGGCAATGTTCATTGGCTACTCAACAACTCAGAAAGGATACAAGTGTTATGATCCAGAAACTAGAAGAGTACTTGTATCTAGAGATGTGAAGTTCATTGAAGAAAGAGGGTACTATGAGGAGAAGAACCAAGAAGAATTGAAGGATCTCACATCAGATAAAGCTGGAGTCTTAAGGACTATCTTGGAAGGCCTCGGTATCAAGATGAACCAGGATCAGTCCACAAGAAGTGGAAGACAAGAAGAGAGCTCAACTGAACCAAGTAGAGCTGCTCAAACACCTCACCTTGATCATGAGGGGGGAAGTGAACCTGAAACTCAAGAAAATGGCCAAGAAGGAGTCGGCTTGAGTGAAGAAGGAGAAGAGTTCAACTCAGGTTCTCATCATCAAGGTGAGCAAGACCAAGGAGATGAAGAACATGAAAGTGAAGCACAAGAACCGCATATACAAGCTGAGCCGGTTCAAGAGCAAGAACAACCAGTTTTGAGGAGAAGCACAAGGCTGAGAAAGGATCCTTCCTCTTGGGTAAACACGCGAGTGTACTACAATGCCCAAGCTGTGGAGCATCCTTCTCAGGCTGTGTGTTCCTTTGCTCAATACCCTGAAGAACATTGTGCCTTCATGGTTAACTTGGATGAGAACTACATCCCAAGAAGCTATGAAGAAGCAATCATGGATAAAGAATGGAAGGAGTCAGTTGGAGCTGAGGCAGGAGCTATGATCAAGAATGATACATGGTATGAAAGTGAGTTACCAAAAGGGAAGAAGGCTGTGACTAGTAGATGGATATTCACAATCAAGTATAAGGCTGATGGAAAGATTGAGAGGAAGAAGTCACGGCTAGTTGCAAGAGGTTTCACTCAAACTTATGGAGAAGATTACATAGAAACCTTTGCACCAGTAGCTAAACTACACACAATCCGGATTGTGTTAAGCTTGGCTGTGAATCTTGGATGGGGGTTATGGCAAATGGATGTGAAGAATGCATTCCTACAAGGTGAACTTGAGGATGAAGTGTATATGCATCCACCTCCAGGCCTTGAACACTTAGTGAAGAGAGGGAATGTGTTGAGATTGAAGAAAGCTATCTATGGGCTGAAGCAATCACCAAGAGCTTGGTACAACAAGCTGAGCACTACTCTCAATGGCCGTGGCTTCAAGAAGTCTGAACTAGATCACACTCTCTTCACACTCACAACTCCCTCAGGTATGATTGCACTCCTTGTGTATGTTGATGATATCATTATCACAGGAAGTGATAAGGAAGGTATCATAGCAACCAAGGAGTTCCTTAAATCCATGTTTGAGATTAAAGACTTGGGAGAAATGAAATACTTTCTTGGAATTGAGATATGTAGATCCAAGGAAGGTTTATTCATGTCCCAAAGGAAGTATACACTTGATCTTTTGAAAGGTGCAGGTGCTTATGGAGGCAAGACAGCAAGGATGCCTATGGAGGATGGCTACAAAGTCCCACGAGAGGGGGAGATTGAAGACAGCAAACCTTATCAGGATCCTAAACTCTATAGAAAACTAGTTGGTAAATTGATTTACCTTACCATAACTAGACCTGATATTTGTTTTGCTGTGAATCAGGTGAGTCAACACATGCAAGTGCCTAAGGAGCATCACTGGCGCATGGTGGAGAGAATCCTGATGTATCTCAATGGCTCACCTGATCAAGGAGTATGGATGGGTTGCAATGGGAGCACTGAAGTGGTTGGATACTGTGATGCGGATTGGGCCGGTGATAGAGCAGACAGGAGATCAACCACAGGCTATTGCACATTCATTGGAGGCAACTTGGTTACATGGAAGAGTAAGAAGCAGAAGGTGGTCTCTTGCTCAAGCGCAGAAGCTGAGTATAGAGCTATGCTGAAGCTTACCAACGAGCTGGTGTGGATCAAAGGCATCTTGAAGCATTTGGAGATTGATCAAGCCACGCCAATGACAATGCATTGTGATAACCAAGCAGCTATCCACATTGCCTCCAACTCGGTGTTCCATGAGAGAACCAAGCACATTGAAGTTGATTGCCACAAGGTGAGGCAGATGATCATCCTAGGAGTCATCTTGCCATGCTACACAAGGAGTGAAGATCAGTTGGCTGATGTGTTCACCAAGGCTGCAAGACAGAAGACAATGGAGTCCATTCACATCAGGTTGGGCCTCATTGATCTTGGGAAGAGAAGGAGCTGATCCCCTTTGGCTGTGAGGTCTTTACTCTTTTTCCCTCATCAAGGTTTTGTCCCAATGGGTTTTCCTTGGTGAGGTTTTTAATGAGGAAGATCTCATGGCTGTCCAAGCTTAGACTTTCACAAAGCTAAGCTTGAGGGGGAGTGTTGAGATGAGTTGAGGCATTTGAGGTAAAGACACAAAGGAATTGAGAACATAAAGAGAGAGCAAGAAGTTAAGAGGAGGAATGAGCTGATAAGGATGGTACGGACGGATAGGCCGTACCATTGGCCGTACAAAGGTAAAAGCGGCCAAGTAACTCTCCGGGTAACTTACATGGACCGACTTGAAGTTACACTTGACCAAAGCCTTATCCGAACGTTGGAGAGGATAAGGGAGGCGCGGCTTGACAGCTATGACAGGCTGGCAAGAGCTGGAAAGGAAGAGCATCTAGTCTTGGATCAAGAAGATGCTTCAAACGTGTGGAGACTATCATTGGCCGATTCAAACTAAAGCACCAGCTCATCTTTGACTCTACATGCTTTCTTATCCTTATGATTTCGAAACCCTAATGTGTATGGACCTATATAAGTTGTGAGCTCATCATTAATAACATCAGACAGTTCTAATCACTAAATCTCTCTACACATTTCACAATGATTCTCCATTAGTCTCATAATCTCCCATTCTACCTTAATCTATCTCATATTCTCTTCTAAACTCAGATTATTCTTTACATTTCTCAAACTTATAGTGTATGTGTATGAAAAGCCATTAAAGGCAAAGATAAGGTCTTGAACTAGTTGAATAAGAGGTCTGATGAAACTAGTATGAACTTGAATCAGAAACAAAGAGACTTTGAGAGATTAAGAGACTTGAGACTAAGAAAGGGGTAGATTAAGGGAAACTGATCAAGAACACACTTTTATTATGAAGTGGAGAGGGGAAATCCCCCAAACTCCCTTAAGGCTCAAAATCGCCCCTTACATGCTTATTTATAAGCTCAATAGGTTTACACAATCTGAAACCTAAATCTAATGGATAATATTA
This sequence comes from Brassica napus, assembly GCF_020379485.1. NCBI lineage: Eukaryota > Viridiplantae > Streptophyta > Magnoliopsida > Brassicales > Brassicaceae > Brassica > Brassica napus. Next base: position 6,454 of record NW_026015377.1, on the reverse strand, counting down.
ACTTGAGAGAATGGATGGCTAGGATGTAAGCTTGGTATTGCAATCTGTGTGATGTCTTGTGATTGGCTGAGGGCTGATGTTGCTTGATTGGTTGATTTGAATCTGGTCAAAGGGAGGGCTGGCCTCTGATTGGATCATCTTAGGCGCCCATGAACATAGTCTCCCTTGTGTCCAGGTTCTTGGTCAATACACAGCCAAGGGACAGCTCACGCCAGCTGGTTCTTGCTGTGCCTTATCCATAACTGGTCCCAACATTCAAACTCAGACTTTGGCGCCTCTTGGCTTCTTCACACAATCAGCCAACGCCATTCTTCTTACTTGGGACTCAAGTTAGGCTGATCACAATCCTTAGAGTATGTACGGATCACTCAATGTCCGTACACAAGCACCCTAAGTTTGCACCAAACCTTAAGACTCACAAATGGCCGAGTATACACCTTTGGTACGTCCACCATCCGTACTGATTCATACTAGGCCGTACATGGCTGTACCAGCCTCGCCCTATCTTTGTACACTCGTCCATTTGCTCCTCAATACTCTTCTAAGTCTCTCCTAGACTTTGTCCTTGCTTAGAACAACCATCAGATCACCTCTAGCTCTCTTAAGACACTTCACCACTCTTGATAGGCACTCTCTAAAGCTCTTGCCCTATCTTTGCACAAGCTCCATCTCAACTTAACACCTTTAGCTTCTCCATTCCTTTCTTCAAGTTAACACTCCCCCTCAAGCTTGACTTTAGCTGATCCTAAGTCAAGCTTGGAACCTTGAAGAACTTCCTCATTATTAAAACCTCACCAAGGAAAACCCTTGGGACAAAGCCTTGATGAGGGAAAAAGAGTAAAGCCTCCAAGGCCTAGGGATTGGCCAGTGAGTCTTTGTGCCTTACCAGCAATGTAAGGGACACAAAGACTTTGGATCATGGCCCTCATTTGATGCAAGATAGAACCCACTCCTCTTGCTCATCATCAACACTTCTTGTACTCTTCTTTAGACAGATCTTGGTCTCTCCCCCTTTCTCACAACCTTCTTGTTGTGATCAAGTGCTCGGACTACCAGATCTTCCTTGATAGATACAAGCTGAGTCTTGGCTGCTTCTTCTTCATGAGTCACCACCATGTTACTGAAACCTTCATGACATGATGCTTCAGACTGTAGTACCAATCACCTCACTCTAGAGGCCGCATTGGAGATCGCTTCTTCATCCTTCATTATGCTTCATAACTGATTTGCTCCTCTTCTTGAATAACCACCAAGTACTCTCAGATCATGTAAGCTTCAACACTCCCCCTCAAGCTTGAGACTCTCACAGGAACAAGCTTGGATGGATAGCTTCATGATCTGCACCATTACTCCATTGCAACACCTTCTGAACTCACCATCTTCATGGAGTGCTCGTGGAAGCTTCAGCTACCTCTTCAGCCACCTCACACTAGAAGCCGCACTGATAGAGTCTTCATCTTCTCACAGCCAAGAGTGCTCTGAACACTCTCTTGCCTAGACACGCCACTGCCTAGACCCGGATGGCTCCTTCTTCTTCAGTTGCTTGCAATGGACCTTCTGAACCTTCTTGGTCCGACTGATAGCTCACTAAACTCCCCTCCTCAAGCTTGGATTGAGTATAGGTCCAAGCTTGCAAGTGAGCTTCAGTGACACTACACACCAGTGGCGCATCACCACTTCTTTCTTAACTCTCCATTGCTCCACACAATGGGCAAAGTCTTCCTCTTTCAACTCGGATGGATGGTGAACCAAGAACACCTCTTGTGAACCTGAAACATCACTCAAACTCCAGCAAAGATAAGACACAAGTGCATTGGGTCAACCCTTGATGCATCATCAAGTTTGAACACCAATGTCTTTAAGCAATGCAACAGATTAAACTAGAAATTTTCAAGTTCTAATCTTTGCAAGCAAACTCTCTAAGCACAAGTAAGATCATAACAGATTCAATACAAGCTACTTAGGCAATTTTTAAAGCTTCTTTACTCAGCATTTAGACATGAATCTAATGCTTCAATGTAAGACAGCCTTTTGACAGTATGCACTAACCTTTAATCAGTTTCAATTCATGAATGCAACAATACAATCCATCACACATTCATTTATAACTTAGGCTAAGCATTACTATCATCACTTATCATCAGACAATGCATTACTTTCAATCTGTTTTCAGTTCATGAGCTTCAAACAATACCATTTCATTTAGCAAACTCATTACTTAACAGGAGCAAGCATTTTACTCTTTAAACACTAAACAAGCCTTTAAAGCATCCTGGGACAGATTCAACTAATTTTATTTAGCAATCACACATTATCCTCAGGTTTTTCAATCAATACACATCACAATAACCAGGCACAGTCACAACACAAGCTCATTATCAAGAAGGGATAGTATTAGCTTACAGCCAAGGAACCGGTTTGGTTCCTTGAACCTCCAATGGCTTTTGGCTCACGGTTTTGTTGGACATGAGAGTATGGATCGTCACCCAGCCTCTCCTCCTTCTACTCATGGCCTCCTTCTTGTTTCTCACACCCAAAGACCCCTCCTTGCTCCATACTATCAAGCCGGCTTCTCTTCACTTCACTCCATCTTTCTTGTAGCCGGATGTAACAAGCTCTTGGACAAGGAGTTTTGGCTTGAGGTTCATGACGCCTCTCCATCCTCCTTTGCTTCCAATGAGACTCTCTCCATCAGGTACCGACAGAAACGACTTAAGGGACAGGATAACACTCCACGGCTTCAAGTCTCTTCTTCTTCAAGAGCTGAACTCGGATGGATATGACTTCAAGGGTTTGGTTTGAGCTGAGATAAGAGCTGTGGATTTGCGGAAGCTCATCTCAGGTTCTGATGAACCTGGCTCTGATACCATGTGAGATTTGAGAGCTCTGGCTGTGTATGTGTATGAAAAGCCATTAAAGGCAAAGATAAGGTCTTGAACTAGTTGAATAAGAGGTCTGATGAAACTAGTATGAACTTGAATCAGAAACAAAGAGACTTTGAGAGATTAAGAGACTTGAGACTAAGAAAGGGGTAGATTAAGGGAAACTGATCAAGAACACACTTTTATTATGAAGTGGAGAGGGGAAATCCCCCAAACTCCCTTAAGGCTCAAAATCGCCCCTTACATGCTTATTTATAAGCTCAATAGGTTTACACAATCTGAAACCTAAATCTAATGGATAATATTAACTTGAGAGAATGGATGGCTAGGATGTAAGCTTGGTATTGCAATCTGTGTGATGTCTTGTGATTGGCTGAGGGCTGATGTTGCTTGATTGGTTGATTTGAATCTGGTCAAAGGGAGGGCTGGCCTCTGATTGGATCATCTTAGGCGCCCATGAACATAGTCTCCCTTGTCCAGGTTCTTGGTCAATACACAGCCAAGGGACAGCTCACGCCAGCTGGTTCTTGCTGTGCCTTATCCATAACTGGTCCCAACATTCAAACTCAGACTTTGGCGCCTCTTGGCTTCTTCACACAATCAGCCAACGCCATTCTTCTTACTTGGGACTCAAGTTAGGCTGATCACAATCCTTAGAGTATGTACGGATCACTCAATGTCCGTACACAAGCACCCTAAGTTTGCACCAAACCTTAAGACTCACAAATGGCCGAGTATACACCTTTGGTACGTCCACCATCCGTACTGATTCATACTAGGCCGTACATGGCTGTACCAGCCTCGCCCTATCTTTGTACACTCGTCCATTTGCTCCTCAATACTCTTCTAAGTCTCTCCTAGACTTTGTCCTTGCTTAGAACAACCATCAGATCACCTCTAGCTCTCTTAAGACACTTCACCACTCTTGATAGGCACTCTCTAAAGCTCTTGCCCTATCTTTGCACAAGCTCCATCTCAACTTAACACCTTTAGCTTCTCCATTCCTTTCTTCAAGTTAACAGAGATGAGTTGAGGCATTTGAGGTAAAGACACAAAGGAATTGAGAACATAAAGAGAGAGCAAGAAGTTAAGAGGAGGAATGAGCTGATAAGGATGGTACGGACGGATAGGCCGTACCATTGGCCGTACAAAGGTAGAAGCGGCCAAGTAACTCTCCGGGTAACTTACATGGACCGACTTGAAGTTACACTGACCAAAGCCTTATCCGAACGTTGGAGAGGATAGGGAGGCGCGGCTTGACAGCTATGAAAGGCTGGCAAGAGCTGGAAAGGAAGAGCATCTAGTCTTGGATCAAGAAGATGCTTCAAACGTGTGGAGACTATCATTGGCCGATTCAAACTAAAGCACCAGCTCATCTTTGACTCTACATGCTTTCTTATCCTTATGATTTCGAAACCCTAATGTTATGGACCTATATAAGTTGTGAGCTCATTATTATAACATTAGACAGTTCTAATCACTAAATCTCTCTACACATTTCACAATGATTCTCCATTAGTCTCATAATCTCCCATTCTACCTTAATCTATCTCATATTCTCTTCTAAACTCAGATTATACTTTACATTTCTCAAACTTATAAACTTAACATCTCTAGACACCAACACTCTCCTGGTTGCTGGATCATAGCATTTGTACCCCTTCTGAGTTACTGAGTATCCAATGAGCATTGCTTTAGTGCTCTTTGCCTCCAACTTGTTTCTCTGTTCTCCTGGAACCCAGACATAACATAGACATCCAAAGACACGCAGATTATCTATGTATGGCTTGCTCTTGTTCAGCACCTCAAAAGGAGACAGATTCTTCAATACCTTAGTTGGAATCCGATTGATAAGATAGCATGCAGTCTGAACAGCATCACCCCAAAACCTCTTTGGAACATTAGCATGATACATCATGGATCTAGCCCACTCCATCAGATGCCTATTCTTCCTCTCAGCTACCCCATTCTGCTGTGGTGTGTAAGGACAACTGGTCTGATGCACTATCCCATGTTTAGCCAAGTGACTCTTGAAGGCATGACTGGTGTATTCTCCTCCATTATCAGACCGTAGTACCTTCACAGTAGCATTGTAATGGTTAGTTACATATGCTTGGAAGTTGACAAAAGCCTCAAATACTCTATCCTTAGATGGCAGCAATGTGATCCATGTATACTTAGATTTCTCATCTATGAATGTCACAAAGTACTTCTGGTTTTCTCTAGACATACAAGGGGCTTGTCCACACATCAGAATGAACAAGATCAAAGCAATTTGCATATATGGTCTCTGATGTGGGAAAAACAGTTCTACAATGCTTCCCTAAGATGCAAGCTTCACATTCCAAGTGATTGAATGACATATTAGGCATAATCAATTCAATTGCACGAGCATGAGGATTCCTAATCTAGCATGCCAAGTAGTACTCTCACACCTATCAGCAGTACTACTCAGCATACAGAATCAATAGGGTTAGAGGTCTTAGCTGTTTGGAGATGATATAACTGATTCTTGCTGTCTCCTCTACCAATAACTCTCCCAGTCTTCAAATCATGAAACTCAACTTCATTTGGCCTGAATACTACTTGACAATCAAGATCAACTGTGGCCTTCTTCATTCACTGATATCAGATTTGAAGTGAACTGAGGCAAATAGAACGCAGGTGAGTCTTCTCAACAGCTTGAGGTTTCCCACGCCTTCAATTGGGATCCTAGCACCATTAGCTATCATGACACTCCCTGTTGCAAGCCTTGACTCCACTTATCAGACTTTTATCACTGATCATATGATGTGTTGCTTCTCCGAATCAATGATGATGGGTTTGGATGTGGATGCTAAGGCAGGAGCACCTTGTCTCCGGGTCGTAGCCAAAGCATACACACTTGACAAACTCATCCCATTCTTTCTTTGGTGATAGGATCATCTGCTCCTTGATCTCTTTCCCCTTCATAACCATACTGTCCTCCACTGAGTTGTCTCATATAGGCAGAGTAAGAACACTCTCCTCTTACCACTTGTTGAGCCACCTCCTTGATCATCTTCAAGCTCATCCTATCAGTTAGATACCAGACTCCCGTCCTTCTTCCAAGCCTTTCCCATCTTAAGCCACACTCTAGACAGCTTTCTCAGCCTTCCCTTCTTACAGCTTGTACCACCTTTCCACTGGTTTGAACTTTGTCCTCTTCCCACACACACACACGCATGAAGAACAAGAACCCATATCTCCTTCACAAGAAAGCTAAAGACACATCTTGTTTCCTCCTTTGTTTAATAACTCTCGGATCAGATGTGCTTGGTCTCAGCACATCCAGCTCCATCCATCTTCTTTCATTCAGCCTTCCCACAAGCTGATCCAACTCATCCTTTCCTTGTCTCAAGCCGCGGATCACATCTCTTGTCTCCACTGACCTTCACAAGTTTGGACCTTTCTTACATAAGCTTCTTCAATCCCCTCTCAAAGTGGTTTCTTGATCAGCTTCATCTTCACCTTTCAGATTCCTTGTCTGACCTTCTTCAGTAGCCACTTCCACTAAAGGCTTCCCCTTTACATGACCACGACCATAACCTCAC
>NW_026015376.1:0-37082 GCF_020379485.1 Brassica napus | reverse complement strand
TATGGTTGTCGAAAGTGACATTTAAATTCAATGTTGCTCGTTTGTTTGGATTTTATAAGCGAGGAGCCATCAAAGAACATTACAAAATGACTCCTCCTTGTGCTAATATAGACAAACATTACAAAATGACACTACAAAAGAAACCAAAAAAATATTTGTTTTCTTTATCCTACACATCTGCTTATGATCTTTTATCTGTGATATATGGACGAATACGCAGATCTTTTTCCATTTTTTCTTGAGCTCCTGCGAGGCAGACTCTTTTCTGAAGCTGAGCCAAAGATGATCAGATGAGTCCACTCTGATAAAACCAGTTTCTAATGGTTTAAGTGAGTATCCTTCACCTTACAATACTTATAATCATATAGTGTTGCTTCCTCACATGGCATTAAATTCAAGTCAGGTAGCAGGAAACTGCCATCCTCATTCTCTACCAAATTACATTCTGAGAGAGACGTAGAAATTTGTGTGTTCAACTTCATTCTCTTTAAGTTCTTGTTCTTGATGTCTCCTCGTTCGCTGAGCAATGCAATGTCCTGCTCATAAAAGAAAACACATTCATAAAGAGAAGATCTTAATCACATAGAGGAATGGTCAAGAATTCAAGAACTGGGAACCTTTTGTTCTGCAATCTTTTGACATCAAAATCCAAGTCTGCGGTTACAAGAACCTGCGATAATAAACAAGAATCGTTTGATAATAAATGGGGGGAAGTTGAGTCACAAGAAACACAGGATGACAAAGTCCCCACTCTAATTAAATGTTTGTGAAAAATGGTCCCATGTGAATGTGATGATAACGATAACAATATGAACGCGTCTTGTCATTGAGGTTGATAACCTAACTCTCCTTTCCAAACACACACTTCACATATCTAATCCATAAACTCTCCCTAGAATCCAAACTAATTCATTTGACTTGTCTTAGAACTCATAGCGGTGGTCCACTGTTTACAAACTAGAGATAACTCATAGGCCGGCCCATCACAAACAACAGTTAAGTATTAGCCGATCCAGATTATTATTTATTATTAAGGAAAATATAGCTAACTAAAGTTTAATTAAAGATGATCCAAGTAATTATGCCGGATTATTGCCTATGCGATGACATTACTCGAACGACAAGGAACGAAACAGACAAACAGAAACGGTGACGTATCATGCTATTCTTTTGAGCAGCCCTACGAAATGACAAGAATACCCTCTCCATGTCAAACACTTCTAGTTTTGTCGGGGAAACAAAGCAGGAGAGAAGCAATGAAACGAGATATGTTTGTTGTGAAGATGAATATCTTGATGGTATTCAAACAAACATAGACGATAGAGTTTGAAAGAGGAAGATAAGGACGAACCTTGGATCTAGATCCGACGGGTGATGAGCCAATGGTGGCCTCGTGACCGTCGAGGTAAGCAGATGGAGAAGAAGAAGCGCTCCAAGAGAGCGGTGTACTCGGGCTACATCTCGCTGATTCAACTTCTTTTCTCGACCGTGGCTGCCGGTTTCCCCACCGGAGCGTAGGACACGAGAACAGAACAGGTCTCACTTTGGCTTTCTTGAGCTTAACAAGAAGCTCAGCCACCACTTCTCCATCTCTCATCGCTGACTTCGTCCAATCATCTGACGTCACCATCTCTGGTTCCAGACTTAACACTGACGAAACACACAGAGAACCAACCAAAAAGAAAGGCAGAAGAACACAAAGCTAAAGATACTACTAACTTTGAGACAGAGAGAGAGAGAAAAGAGGAGAAATTTTTTGGGTATGTGTGTGTGATAATGAGATTTTTTAAATTTAATTAAATATTTGTAAGTGTGGAGGTGTGGGAGACTTAAGTGGGACCCATGCTTGACATGGCACTTGGCTGCTAATCACTCACAACCGCTTTTATAACTTGGGCGGCTATTATAAAGTTTTTTACAAGTTATTTATGGGCTTTCTATTCATGGGCCTATTCTATGTGACCAATTAAGGGCCTTTTGTAAACAAAATAAATAAGGGCTATTGCTAACTACTATTAAGAAAGATTAAAGATAATTTGTTTGGTTGGTTGGTACTCTTACTGAGCTACTATTTTCTTTCTTATCTCAAGTAACGAAAACCATATTTCACTGATGAGAAGGATGATCACTTCACGGCAGAGATGAGCGAGGAGGAGTGTAAAAGCATAAGAGGTGACAAGAGAAATGAGAACAATTAGTAGGCTAGGCCGCTTGATTTCGTCTGACCCATTCTGCCAATTCGTATGGTTGGCATAAAATCTATATCCGAAATCCGAACCGAAAATCCGATCCGTACGCGGTCCGAAATGTAAAAAATACCCGAATGGATCTTCACTACAAGAAGAAAACACATGCTTAACGACGAAAATTAACGAGGAAAAACAATCCTCGTAAATTTACGTCGAGTTTACGAGGAATTTACGTGAAAAACTAAAGTCATCGTTATTTCCTCGTAACGTAACGACAAAAGTGTTTCGTCGTAAAGTGGATGTAATTTACGAGTATTTTACGAGGAAAAACTATTTCCTCGTAAATACGACGTAAACTTTGCGTGGTATTTACGAGGGAAATAGTTTACGTGTATTAGCGAGGAAATTTTTGAATCCACCAACTTTGTAGGTGTTACACGTTTTTTTGGCCACCTAATTAATTTTCGTCGTAAATTCATAGGAAAATTACAACTACCAGATTCGAAATTTCCTATAAATATGGATGTTTGAACATCATTTAAAACACACCAACAACAAAAACGTGAAAAAAAATGGCTGGCTCCGGGACTATTTACGAGTTGCGGAAGTGGATGTATATGCATAGAGATGCTAACGGGAGAGTGACGAAAGAATACCTTGCGGGCTGGAGACATTTATGCATCAAGCAGATTCAACACCGCTCGCCCAAGAAAGTGGTAAGATGTTCTGTCCTTGTCGGAAATGCAACAATTCGAAACTGGCAAACCGTGAAAATGTTTGGAAGCATTTAATAAATAGAGGTTTCACGCCAAATTACTATATCTGGTTTCAACATGGAGAAAGTTTTAATTATGATCAGAACGAAGCTAGTAGTAGTAATAGCAATTTTCAGGAAAAAGAACCGGTTGATCATCATTTGCATAATGAACATAGTTACCATCAGGAGGAGATGGTAGATTATGATAGGGTTCATGATATGGTAGCTGATGCATTCGTAGCTCATGATGAAGATGAAGAACCTAATATAGATGCAAAAAAGTTTTACGAAATGTTAAACGCGGCGAATCAACCACTTTACAGTGGTTGTAGAGAAGGTCTCTCTAAATTGTCGTTAGCTGCTAGAATGATGAATATTAAAACTGATCACAATCTACCTGAAAGTTGCATGAACGAATGGGCGGACTTGTTTAAAGAGTATTTGCCGGAAGACAATGTGTCTGCTGATTCTTATTATGAGATTCAGAAACTGGTTTATAGTCTTGGGTTGCCTTCGGAGATGATAGATGTTTGCATCGACAACTGCATGATCTATTGGGGAGATGATGAGAAGCTAGAAGAATGTCGATTCTGCAAGAAGCCACGATTCAAGCCGCAAGGACGGGGACGTAATAGGGTACCGTACCAAAGGATGTGGTACCTACCAATTACAGACAGATTGAAAAGATTGTATCAATCAGAGCAGACTGCTGGAAAGATGAGATGGCATGCCGAGCATACTCAGACGGATGGTGAGATGACTCATCCATCAGATGCAAGAGCCTGGAAACATTTCAACAAAGTACATCCGGATTTCGCTAGCAATATCCGGAATGTGTATCTCGGATTATGCACAGATGGATTTAGTCCGTTCGGAATGTCAGGGAGACAATATTCATTGTGGCCAGTCTTTCTTACTCCATACAACCTGCCACCGGAGATGTGCATGCAACGGGAGTTGCTATTCTTGACCATATTAATACCTGGTCCGAACCATCCAAAAAGGTCCCTGGATGTTTTCCTACAACCACTGATAAAAGAGTTGAAGGATTTGTGGTCAACAGGGGTGAGGACGTATGACTGTTCAACGAAGACGAATTTTACGATGCGAGCGATGCTTTTGTGGACCATAAGTGATTTTCCTGCCTATGGGATGTTGTCTGGATGGACTACACATGGGAGATTAGCTTGTCCATATTGTAATGGAACGACAGATGCGTTTCAACTGAAGAATGGTAGGAAGACAAGTTGGTTTGATTGTCACCGTCGATTTCTTCCCATTGGCCATCCTTACCGAAGAAACAAGAATTTGTTTAGGCACAAAAGGGTTGTGAGAGACACTCCTCCTCCATATCTAACTGGAGAACAAATTGAAGCGCAAATCGACTACTACGGAGCTAACGAAACAGTTCGTTGGGGTGGTAATTGGCATGTCCCTCGTAATATGCCTGATTCTTACGGTGTTCATCACAACTGGCACAAGAAGAGTATATTTTGGGAGTTGCCATATTGGAAGGATCTTCTTCTGCGCCACAACCTCGATGTGATGCATATAGAGAAGAATTTCTTTGAGAACATCATGAATACAATATTGAATGTCCCAGGGAAGACAAAAGACAACATAAAATCGAGGTTGGACTTGCCGGATATTTGCTCAAGAAGCGAGTTACATATTAAAAGCAATGGACAAGTTCCCGTTCCGATATTCAGATTATCTTCAGAAAAAAAGTCGGTGTTGTTCAACTGGGTGGCATCAGAAGTGAAGTTCCCCGATGGGTATGTTTCGAATCTCTCTAGATGTGTTGAAAAGGGTCAAAAGTTCTCCGGGATGAAGAGTCATGATTGTCATGTCTTTATGCAACGACTACTGCCCTTTGCATTTGCGGAGCTACTTCCAACAAACGTACATGAAGCACTTGCAGGTACGTAGTGTATTATATCACAATAATTTACAAAATAATATATGACTAACAATGTGTTTAATTTTTTTTTGAATATAAAAGGCATTGGAGCATTTTTCAGGGATCTGAGCACACGCACTCTTAAAGAAGAAGTTGTGGAACAGCTTCAGGAGAACATTCCCATCTTATTGTGCAACTTGGAGAAGATATTTCCTCCCGGATTTTTTGACGTCATGGAGCATCTAGCTGTCCACCTCCCATATGAGGCATTGCTTCGTGGACCTGTACATTACGGATGGATGTATCAGTATGAGCGAGCCATGAAATATTTGAAGGGAAAAGCAAAGAACCTCGCCAAAGTTGAAGGTTCTATAATTGCTGGAAGTTTGACGGAAGAAGTTTCTCACTTCACATCGTACTACTTTGCGTCAAAAGTACGTACCCGGAGAAGAGCTCCAAGAAGATATGATGATGGTGGTGTTGCGCCAACATATGCAGTTGCTGGTGTTCCAGACATCTTTAGCCAGATTGGGCGACTCGGTGGGAAGTCTAAAGAGGTTTGGTGGTCGAGTGAACAAGACGCTCATAGTGCACACACCTATATTCTACTCAATTGCGAAGATCCATTGATGCGTTATTTTGAAAGGTAACATATATTGACACTTCGAAACACATATAAGTATAATTAATTGTATAATTGCGAGAGATTCATTCCTATAAAATGTGATTTTACAGCCTATTTGTTTCTCAAGTCGAAGAAACATTTCCTGGTATATCCACAAGTGACGTAGACAAAAGGAAAGATCAACACTTCATTAAGTGGTTGCGGAATCAGGTATTAACTCAAACTCTTTTTTCATACATGATCTGTATTTCATTAACATTCTCTTTATTTTTGCAGGTTGATTATGACGACGACGATGCAGATTATCCTAAGTGGTTACACGAAGTAATTCAATCTCCACTTGTAAAGGTCACCACATCACAGATGTATTTCACACGAGGCTATACTTTTCATACATATGAGTATGGTAGACAGCGGGCGACCAGTAACTATGGAATATGTGTGAAAGGGGAAACAGATTTCTACGGGATCTTGACGGAGATTATTGAAGTCGAATTTCCAGGGATACTGAAGCTGAAATGCGTCCTCTTCAAATGTGAATGGTTCGACCCCGTCGTCAACAGAGGTGTTCGGTCTAACAAATTCGGTGTAGTTGATGTCAACGGTGGACGAAGGTACAACAAATTCGAGCCTTTCATCTTAGCTTCACAAGCAGACCAAGTTAGCTTCCTTCCATACCCTCGGATGAGAGATTCAGGTATAAATTGGTTAGCAGTGATCAAAGTTACACCTCGAGGACGAATCATCAGTGGAGAAGAACCACCATTGCAAGAAGAACAGATAAATGAAGTCGAGGAACCTGAACAAGAAATTGATGACATCCTTCTCATTGATCCGCATAATCACGAGTACGAAGATCTTACCGATGATGCCACAGACGAAGCTGTTGAAGACGAGTTTAATGAAAATGATGATGTTTCTAGTGATGACGAGAATGTCGATGTATCCGATTGATGTATTTGTTTTATGAATAAGATGAGGGAGTTTGTTTTATGAATAAGATAATGTGGGGTTTGTTTTATGAATAAGGTAATGTGGGAGTTTGTTTTATGAATAAGCAAATGTGGGAATTGTGGTTTGGAATGGAAATAAAGATGGGGTTTGGAATATATGAAGTAGAAAATAAGGAATATGGGGTTTGGGGTTTGGGGTTTCGGATTCTAGGGATTTAAACATAACACTCGTTAATTCCACGTAAGCACAATCGTCGTAAAGTCCTCGTAGTCAACGAGGAATAACGACGAAATATAAAAATAAAGAACGCGGGACTCGTTAATTCCACGTAGGATGAAATCGTCGTAAATACCACGTAGGATGAAATCGTCGTAAATACCACGTAGGATGAAATCGTCGTAAATACCACGTAGGGTGAAATCGTCGTAAAACCACGTAGGATGAAATCGTCGTACATACACGTAAGAAGAGGAAATAACGACGAAACTTAAAATAAAGATGGGGTTTGGAATATATGAAGTAAAATAAGAAATATGGGGTTTCGGTTTGGGGTTTCGGATTCGGGTTTGGTTTGGGTTTGGGGTTCTAGGGATTTAAACAAAACTCGTTAAAAAAACGACGAAACTTAAAAATAAAGATGGGGTTTGGAATATATGAAGTAGAAAATAAAGAATATGGGGATTTCGGGTATGGGGTTCGGGGGTTTCGGGTTTGGGGTTTGGTTTGGGTTTGGGGTTTCGGGTTTGGATTTCGGGTTTCGGTTTCGGGTTTCGGATTCGGGTTCGGGTTCTGGGATTTAAAATAACACTCGTTAAAAATAACGACGAAACTTAAAAATAAAGATGGGTTTGGAATATATGAAGTAGAAAATAAGAATATGGGGTTTCGGGTTTGGGTTTGGGTTTGGGTTTTGGGTTTCGGGTTTCGGGTTTCGGGTTCTAGGGATTTAACATAACACTCGTTAAAAATAACGACGGAACTTAAAATAAAGATGGGGTTTGGAATATATAAAGTAGAAAATAAGGAATACGGGGTTTCGGATTTGGGTTCGGGTTTCGGGTTGGGGTTTGGGGTTTCGGGTTTAGGGTTTCAGGTTTGGGGTTCTAGGGATTTAACATAACACTCGTAAAAATAACGACGAAACTTAAAAATAAAGATGGGTTTGGAATATATGAAGTAGAAAATAAGGAATATGGGGTTTCGGATTTGGGGTTTCGGGTTTCGGGTTTCGGGTTCGGGTTTGGGGTTTCGGGTCGGGTTAGGTTCGGTTTGGGGTTTGTGGTTTGGGTTTGGGGTTGGGTTTGGGGTTTCGGGTTTCGGGTGGGGTTGGGGTAGGGTTTCGGGTTTAGGGTTTCGGATTCTAGGGATTTAAACATTTCACTCGTTAATTCCACGTAAGCACAAATCGTCGTAAAGTCCTCGTATGATGAAATCGTCGTAAATACCACGTAGGATGAAATCGTCGTAAATACCACGTAAAGGATTTAAACAAAACACTCGTTAATTCCACGTAAGCAGAAATCGTCGTAAACGCCACGTAAAAGGATTTAAATATAAAACCCGTTAATTCCACGTAAGTACAAATCGTCGTAAATATCTCATAGTGGAAAAACTAGAAAAAAAAAGGAAAATGAGAGAAATACCAGATTAACATGTGGCAAGACTTCCAACAATTATAATACGTAAGTCTCGCCCACATTAATTCTAATATCTTCTCCTTTCCTATTTTTTTCAAATATTTATAATTTGAATAGGATTTTGCTGAGGAATGTGATTTGAGATAAGTGTGATTTGGGAGTTTGTGTGTGGTTTGAGAATGAGAGTTGTGGGTATATTTATAGGAAAACAAGCCTCGTTAATTCCTCGTAAGCTAAATCGTCGTTAATACCTCGTATAAAAAAACACGGGCCTTTGTGATTCATCGCAATTTCCTCGTAAAAAAAAACACGGGCCTTTGTAACTGCTCGCGATTTCGTCGTAAACTTACGAGGAATTTGCGACGATATGTAATCTTATATATACACCCGAGCGCTCACTCTTTCTTTCCTCTCTACTTCCTCTCTACTTCCTCTCCATTTCGTAGCAATGTAAGCCTCTCTGATTCCTCTCTAATTTGGTTAGTTTAGGATAGATTAGGTGGTTAGTATAGGGAATTTAGATAGGTTTGCGGATTTTATGTTATTTAGTGTTGATTAGGTGGATAATGTTGGGAAATATATTGTTGATGTTAATTTTAAAAATTTAATTTTTTTCCCAGGTTCGAAAAGGAAGACTTACTGCCCATTACAGAGAGATCTTCGGTGAGCCGGGTAGTCGTTTAGACCCGGCCTCTTCTTCCGCTCCCGGTTCTTCGGGTCAGGAGACTGTCCCCGAGACTCAGTACACTCAGAGAGTCTCTGGGTCTACTTCTTCTAGTGCACCATCGGCTCCTCATGTGCCTTCCTCGATGGCTCATCCGACGATGCCTCCTCCTGTGCCTCCTCCGATGGCACCTCCGATGGCCGCCGATATTCATCCTGATTTGATGGTGCCTCCGAGTGCTCCTTACTCGCAGTACACTGTAGAGGACATTCTCAGTCTGCCAGGCAGAGAAGGTTTACCAGTCATCGACCCAGACCGACCGGACGAAACTTTGTGGTATGTTGCATTAATTTTTTTTTAATTCGTTTAAATTTCTTTTATAACATTAAAAAATAATTTATATTTTAAATTTGTATTTTCCAGGTGGGGGGTTGACGGATGTCTTGCATCGGACGTAACCGACACGATCAAGGGTTACTTCTCCATGCCACATCCAAACTGGAGTAAGACGCCTCACTACGTCAGAAAGACGTGGTTCAAAATTTACGCTGTAAGTTTCTATTAATTAATTATATATACTTTAATTTTTTCATGATTTATATATATACTTTCTAAAAAACTAATTGTTAATTTATTTTTTCCAACAGCAAAAATATAATTGGGCCTTGGGGATCACTGAGAGGGTGAGGAAGAAGTTTAACGCGAAGGCGAAAGCTCGCTTGTTGGACACGGTCTCCAACTGGAAGGGTGACTGGATCGTGAAGGGGTATGAGCGTGGCAAACCCGCTGAGCTCACCACGGATGTGTGGGATGGCCTCATCCGTTATTGGCGCCTTCCTGATTCCATTAGAATCGCCCAGGCTTGCTCTAACTCCCGTAACACGGTCGATGAGCACGGAAACGGGCCGATGCTTCACACTACGGGCCAAAAACCCCACGCCGGTGTCCGTTTGGAAATGGTAATTAAATATTTTATTAAATAATTTTTTTAATACATATATTTTATTCTAACTTTCTTAAATGTTTTTTAGGCCAAAGAGACGGGACATCTCCTGTCTCTTATGGAACTTTACGAGAGGACCCACAAGAATAAGGCGGGCGTATTTGTAGATGGCAAGTCCGAGCAAATCTACAACGACGTAGTTGCTCGGGTTGAAGACCGCCAGACTCAGCTGACCCAGCAGTCTACCGACGGATTACCCGTCACCTTATCCACATTGAAGTGGATAAGATTTACGAGGAGGTAAATTTTCAAAAAAATTAATTTTTTATTATTCATTTAATATAACTTTAAATTTTTACTTACAATATTTATTTTTTGTTTTTAAGGTTGTCCCTAAAAAAAAGGGACGGACGTTGGGGATTGGTTTCGTCAACGATGTTCCGAGAGCGACATCGTCTTATGGTCAGCGACGGGATGATGAAGTCACTGAGCTGCGTAGAGAGTCCGCTCAGCTGCGTAACGAGTTGACCGCGACAAAATCTCGTATGTGTGGAGTCGAGGGCTTCTTGGACGTTATTGCGGCCACAAATCCGGAATGGGAGTCCATGTTGAGGAACATGCGACAACAACATCCCATTCAAGGCGAGTCATCCGACGTACATAACGAGGCGGATGTTACGAGGAGGAGTGATGAATTCTACCAGGCGATGAACGACCCTTAGTTTTTTTTTTCGGTTGTTGTATTATATAAATTCAAAACTTATTTATATATAAAATATTTTCATATTGATTTATTTTTATTTTAAATTTTAATTTATTATTAAATTAAATAATTTAATTATTTTTTAATTATATTTTTAAATTCTGTAAAATAATAAAAACGAAGTAAATTCGTAGCTAATGTACGACCTCTTTATGTGGAAACCTTACGAGGAAATGACGAGAAATAGTAAACGAGTATTTTACGAGGAAACATTTACGAGAAAATAACGAGAAAAGATAAACGAGTATTGTACGAGAAAATCCTTTCGTGGTTGTTACGTGTATTTTGCGAGGAAACACTTTCAAGGTATTTAGGTGTAGATTACGAGGAACTCGTTTCGAGGTATTTACGAGGAAATATAGCGACGTCCTTACGTGGAATATTGACGTGGTCTTTACGACGAAAATCTCTACTTCGTCTTTACGACGAAATATATTCCTCGCTAAGTTACGACGAATTAGCGAGGAAATATGTGTTACGACAGATGAATAACGAGCAAACGCGCTTCCTCGCTAATTCGTCGTAAAGCCTCTTTTACGACGAACTAACGAGGAAAACCGCTCTCGTTAAGATTATGTTTTCTTGTAGTGCTTGTAAAGTGGTACAAAACATATCTGAATCCGAAGTGTTATTAACCGAACCCGAACGGGTAACCCGAAAAACCAAAAAATCCAAAAAGATATCCGAAGAAACCGTTCCGAATGTCCAAACTAATATACAATATAATTATATGAAACATGAATATATACTTCAAATATTCAATTTCATATTTATTTTGATATGATATCTAACAATAAGTATTTGAAATTTAAATAACTACTTTAAATACTTAATTATATATACATAAGTATATATTTCTTATGTTTTGCTTTTAAATTTTAGATTTTATTTCTAGTATATCCGAACCGATCCGATATAACCCGAATACGAATGATATATGGTTACTTTATTGGTTCTATGATGTGATACAAAACCGACCCGAACCCGATGTGTTATATCCGAACCCGACCCGTACTTGTAAATTTACTAGAATAGGACCTAGGAGGTGTTATAAAAAAAACCGAAATCCGAAAAACCCGATCCGAACGCAAACGAATACCCGAACGTCCATGCCTAAATTCGTCCAAGATATGAAAGGTCTTCTTTTCTCTCGTGTTTTATTTTCTTTTTCTTCCGTAGACGTTTTTATATAACATAAAGTTGAAATCTCATGAATCTTTTGTACAATCTTACTTAGGTTTTGAGTCGGGAGTGTATAATTAGTGAATGGTACACATGTGTATCTCATCCACTAAATTTTCCCAATTCAACAAATTTGTGTTACTTCATAACAAATATGATAATACACAAGCAGTTCAAATTTGCTTATGTCTTTTATAAAAAAAAGTGGGTGAACTACTATTATTTGTCTATACACATGTTTGATGAAGGGTTTCATCCACTTTTTATTTATTAATTTGTCTTTAATTTTTTAGCATTAAAGTGAATCTTTTAATTTTTTTTCTTATTAATTAACTAACATATGTAAATACCATTTACATTTATTTAAGATGTAAATTTTGTTTCACTTAAATAAAATATTTTTATTTGTATTTTACATTACACCCTCTGTTTCATTATAAGTGTCGTTTTAGGTTTCGGCACACGAATTAAAAAAACAATTAATTTTGTACATTTCCTATAAAAAACACTATTACATATACACCTAACCATATTTCAACCAATAGAAAAATAAATTTTGCATAAAATTAATAAAATTTTCCATTGAAAATCGAAAAGGACACTTATTTTGTAACGAATTTTTTTTTCTAAAACGACACTTAATATGAAACGGAGGGAGTATATGTTATATATATATATATATATATATATTCTTATTTGATATTATACTTTATTTTTAAAATGTGTTATTTTATTTTCTGGGATTTTTTTGAATATCTAAAAATTATTCATGTTTAATTAATTTTAAAGCTCAAGACAATTTTACTACTTTATAAAAACACATTTCTAAATCATTCAAAATAAGATACATATAATTTAACGCTTAAAACAATTATATGTGTATTAAAATTATTTTTTTCTGTTATATTTTGAATAAAAAATTTAGATTTATCG
The DNA here is from genome assembly GCF_020379485.1 of Brassica napus. NCBI lineage: Eukaryota > Viridiplantae > Streptophyta > Magnoliopsida > Brassicales > Brassicaceae > Brassica > Brassica napus. Next base: position 24,535 of record NW_026015376.1, on the reverse strand, counting down.
CATTTTATAAATTAATTTTGTAAAATAACTACTCTAGTTTAATATATATCCACAACATCAACGTCTTGATATCGGAAAAACTAGTTTTAAATTTATAAATGTTTTACTTTATATCATAATTTTTAATGGTTATCTGGAAAAATTTTATAATTAAAAAGGATAATATTAATATCCAGCACAAAGTGTTACAACAAAAAATAATATGGATCATGCAAATTAGATTGAAATTATATGAATTTTATTTTATTTTTCAAAAGGATATGAATCCTTTTATTATATTGTGAATCTTAAATTTAATATCAGAAGGAACCAACCAAACTTATATTCGATGTTGTTGTTAGGCATACTAAAATAATACAAATGAACAAAAGCACATGGGAACGAGTCTAGTGATAGCATTTATCATGCCTGACAAACATTTCACCAAATGGTTGTAACTTGTAAAGTGCCAAAGAAGGAGAGGTTATTTGAAACCTTAATCTTTGAATATTTATTTTTAATAAAATAATGTTTATCTATTACAAATAACTAAATATTTGTTTATATCATCATCAAAAGAAGTCTCTGTGGATAACATACAGAAGCAACTTGTATCAATGTCCGTAGGAAACAAAGAACTTTCAAAGGATGAAGAGATGGGGGGGGGGGGGGGGACAGAGATCCCATGGAGTGCGGTGAATAGGAATATGACAAAAAGTCTCTTTGCTCCAAACCGCGTCCTATTTAATTTTTCTCCGACTTTTGCTTCAAAGTTCTAACTCTTTTTTTTTTTTTTTTTGAACAAATAGTTCTAACTCTTTCTTTCTTTTCTAATATGTAATATACACATTTGAATCCGAGTGACACAAATCACTTAACTCTATGTGCTTGTTAGTCTTGGATTCTAATTCAATGATTAGAGCTTATAATCTAAAACCATTTGTAATGTTACTATTGTATTAGACTCACTTTTTGATTTCAGTTGCGTGTGTGTGAAAGTTATAAAAACAAAACAATGTTTTAATGCTGTCTTGGTTTTGGAAAGGGGAGGCGACAACAGATTCCGCTGAAGAAAATATACGATGAATTTCTGTGAGATTTCTTCTTCATAATACACAAAAAGGCAAACAAACTTGATATAATATACCATAATATGTAAATATTTCCAAATTTCGAAATGATAATTTGGAAAATTTGTCAACATAGATTAGATTCGCTTCTACCAAGAACATAAGAATGCATAGATAACACCAAAAGATACTGCATGTGTGTATGCAAGCTGAGGAACAACATCTCTAAAACCTCCAAAGTCCATGTTGAATAAATTTCATCCATTATTATAAAATAAGAAAAAATAATATATATGACTATATATGTTTCTATATGTTTAAGAATTACATTTGTTATATACGATATTAAATTTATGTGACCTTTTGTTGTGGATTCAATGGACCCTCCATATTTGCATGTGCCTGAGTGTGGAATGGGACGAGAGAATGGCGGTCTTTGACATGGACGTCGCCTAATTATTTTAATTTCATCAATGAACTTTAACTATTTATATAATTAAAATATTTTTTGTTATCGAGATACATACTTAGGCCAGGGTACTTAAGAATTTTTTTTTTTTTTCAAAAAAAAAAAATTAAAAAATAAACCAATCGCGGGCCGCCACGTGTCGGTGTAACCCGCAAACAGTGCAAAAACTATACCGATCCTTATTTGGTGATTTTGGAGATTGGTTTTTAAAATTTTTGTGGGATCCACGCGTCAGTGGAATCCACATTTTATCAAAAACCTCTTTACAAAACTTGGGATGTTTATGCTCTTAGTTAAAACTTGAGAAATCACCTGAATAACTTTATGTCCATATAAACAACGAAAGATGGTTATTAATTTTCTTTCTTGCAAATAAAATAAATACTAATTACATTTTGTCGTTCTAACTTAAAAATAATTTATGTTTATTTTTTAACACAAAATAATTTATATTTATAAGTCATGTTATTCAATCCAGTACATGTACAAGTTTATACTCATCCAAAAAACTGTGATATGAAAGTTTCATACATTTTTAACAAGTTGTTAAATACTAAGTCACTAACAATATAATTCCTAAATTGTTACCGTCGTTATAAAGTTTGTTAGAATTCATACACCACTAGATGATAATCCACGCGCATACGCAAAGAGAACTTTTTATACTAATGTTTGTTTATTAAATAGTTTTAACATTTTGTAACACTACAATTTTTATCAATTGTAAAATGACGAATACAAATGTTAGTCTCTTAAATGTATCATCGTTGTTGAAAATTTAACGTATTACATCTTTTTTTTTTTTTTAAGAATTCATATACACAAAAGAAAATTAAGTTTTGCGGCCGACACAAATTATAAAAACTAGATAGGCAACATCGATTGTAAAATGACTAAAAGAGATTAGGTTTTCTGCTCTCTATTTGTTTACTATTGAATCTCCATAAGTGATTTCATTTTCTACTTGGGATGGCAATCATGGATCTGGACCGCGGGCCTGGCCCATAAAGGACTGTCGCGGAACGGTATTGGGACAAGGTTTTCTAGGCCCATAAATTTGCGAAACACGCGGGACGGGTCTTTGCGGAACTGGGCCTTTTGCGGGATAGGCCGAAACGGGTCATGCGAGATTATATGGACCCACATTTTTTTTCTTCATTTCTTATTTTGCCTGAAAAAAACGAGAAAGAGAATGAGAAGAAAGCGATTCTTATGAATTTTCCCCCATAAAACATAAGGAGTTTCGGCGATGATGATTCGAGCTCCAATGATGATGATTCGAGCTCCGACGATGACGACTCCAGCTCCAGCCATGACGATTCGAGCTCTGGTGGTGTTTTGATTTGGTTTTCTCTTTTTATGACACACATGTATGAATTGCTTTATTACAATGTGATATTTCTTGTTTAAATTGATTGACTTTGTTTTCAGTACTGTGAAGTGGTGTTTTTCTTAAATTAAATTTGGTTACAATGGTGTTGTTTAGAAGAAAAGTTGGTTGTATATCACGTCCCTTGTATAATTTGGCAAAGTGATTCACGATTTTTTTTGCAATCCAAATAATTAAAAAGAGAGATGGTTTGATGAAGACATACAACACTTGAGCCAAATTATTACAAAGACAACAACTCAATCAAATTCAAACTTAACAAAAGCTTATGTTGATAACAAGAAAATGCTTTTAACTCAAGAACGCAAGCACAAACGGAGCTTTGTGGCATTGATTTTGATAAGGCTTTAGTGAAGCTTAATGAGCTCTTTTCAACTCTCTTACACAACTCTTATACTTGAACATTCATGAAATAATCTGTAGCAAGCGGTTTGATAAAGAGGCGTCCCGCGGGACGGCCTATATATTATGCGGTACGGTTTTGAGCCGACATTTTGAAGACCGCAGCCCGCGTGGGACATGCCCGCTGTGACCCGCTCGACGACTAAACCGCCGCGGTACGGGACATAACGGGATGGACAAACCTGTTTATCTCTATTTTCTACCTCTATAATGTTGTGCTTGCGTTCTCGTTTATGTTTCACTGATATGAGTTTTGTTTTTTTTTTAACATCTTTTGTGAATTCAGTGAACTACATAAGTGTCAATTTAACAAAATTGACATATGTAAAAATTAGTTACACTCCAGATACATACTCAAGAATCAAAATTTTGAAGAAAATCACTGGCAAACTCTATTTATAAGTTAATGTTCAAATCTAATATATCAAACTGTTATAGAATATAAGTACATACTCAAAATATTAATGTAAGTCTAGTATATATTTACCAGTTCGGTTTAAATTCTTTCCTTATATAAAATAAGTTGATCCATAATATATGTTTATATGGACCAACTTATTTTTTTAAGGATTGTAAGAATTATTCTAGTGATGACACTGGCTACGAAACACGTTATAATGCTTTATGATTAATATATAGGGGATTGCTAAACTCTAACCCATTCATTTTTTTTTGTTATGCAACCCGTTCATTTTTTTTTGTTACCGGAGGCTAAATCACATAAGAAAAATAAGAGATAAGAGTATATTTGTGAGATCAAATAAAATTTGAGATCTGTTTAAAAATAGATGTATTGTTACCAAAGTCTTGGTGGTTTAATAGTAACACAAGAGAATATATATTTTTGTGTTCCAGGTAACTTTGATAGAAAGAGTAATTTTTGAATAAAAAATATTTAAAAACTGATTTCTGATCTAGAAGAATTATGAGTATAAGATCGGGAACTTTGACAAAAATAAATAGATGTATTGATGGAGAAATTAAACTATTAAAACTTTAGCAAAAAAAAAAAAAAACTATTAAAGAAGTGTTTTAAAATCAGTTCCTGAAAATACATACATTGAAAAGTCCTTTATGTGCGTGGCTATTTACAGTTGAATAATTGTAAATACAAATATGCTTATTGTATATATACTGATTTGGGGTAAAATATGGTTTACAGCTGAATGCAGAAAAGGACATGAAAACCCATTTTCATCACCCATGTTTATATATACGTAGTGGCTCCCACGCCACGCGTTTACTATCTAGACCCCACTTTATTTATTCATAATACTCCTCTGAATTTCCCATAACTTTGTACGTAGTCCCAAACAACTGATTCGTGTATGTTCTCGACTCTCTTTTCTCTCCAATGTCGACGAAACTAAATTAAGATGTGTGATATGATCCACCAAACATATGATGACCCTCTATTCTACAAAAACAAAAAATTCAGACAACACAACCTAGAAGGATAACCACACTACTCACACGTGCCAAAACAGTGGCAAAGAGACAAAATGAGCAATTCAAACAGTCTTTGGAGCTACCCACTCCCACATGATTTTGATTTATTATCTGATCGACCTATAGTTATCTAGGGCAGTAGAATATAAGAACATATCAAAGGGGGCAATATGAAAATCTTATAACAACTATATTTTCAGAAAATCAAGGGTGGCAGCTGCCCCTCCCAAAACGTATCTACATCATCCACTGCCTAATAATAATTAAATTTAAGATAATGAATGCAAAACATTGATTAAAGACGTATATTGGCCATCTCCTAATTGGAAAAGTCGATCATGTAACTTACTGATACGTTGCCTCTAGAGAGAGTTTTTTTCTTTTCCTTTTTCTTACGGACATGATTAATTATTAGGGTTTAAATTGATTAATTATTAATAAAAGCTAATGACCTTCTAGTGATTTTTTCTTGTAGTCATAATTGCTGTCTAAGATTCTTCCATCAAGTTGTTACTGGATTGACCCCAATAATGTTGGCACTTGTTATTTCGATGGATCCATTCTAACAGCACACTTTTTGACTAACATATTCTTCTAGTATCACTTATTCTAGTTACTAATGACTCGAAAAGGATATAATGTCTGAATTGGAAAATAATTTTTAAAATACTTGCGACCGAATATAAATTACAAGATTTATTTATTTCAATTGATAAACCAATTATGTTTTACGAAACTTATAGAACAGAAGAGAAATATCAACCAGAGCGTGGTGGACTAGTGGTCTCGAGGTAGTTACAACATCGATACGGACCCGAGTTCGAATATCCCCTGTGGCCACGGAATGCTTTACGCCCTCCCCAAGTTTAAAGTTATCGCGGCGTTGATGCCGGATCCTTGGGTAATGGGTATTAGTGCCGGCTGGTTCCGGGCCAGGGGGATTAGACGGTTGGCAATCAGAAACCAGGTGCGGATTACGGGCTTTCGGGCAATCGGAAACCACTTGCGGATTACGGATCGCCGATTGAACCTCCTGTTAAAAAAAAAAAAAAAAAAAAAAGAGAAATATCGACCAAAAATACATCTCCTATATATAAGAATCCACAGACGAATATAAATTACAAGATTTATTTATTTCAATTGATAAACCAATTATGTTTTACGAAACTTATAGAACAGAAGAGAAATATCGACCAAAAATACATCTCCTATATATAAGAATCCACAGACGAACTGGTTATATTATAGAGTGTGTCATTTCCTACAAAACTATCATATAATAATAACAATAAAATCGATACATCCTATATAATGCATAACATTAATTGTTATCATTATCTTTTTTACTCTTCGACTATCATCTGGTAAACTACACTCAGAAATCATGGGTATGATCAGAAAACATTAATAATGTTTGTTTCAATAATGACCTAAAATAAACAAAAATATATAAAATACATAATAGTCGAAGATGATTTTAGTGTTTGATTGAGTCATTATCGAAAACATGGGTGAAGAATGGTGATGAAAGAGTCCCGCTATAGTAATCAAACTTTATTTTTTGCTTCCATTTATTATTGCTATTATTAATTAGCTGAGAAAAAATCTAGAAAATATTGGCAGTATCTATGATGTACAGACATGTTGTGATGACCAAACCCATGTGAAAATGTGATGTGGGTTTGAAGTTTTACCGCAGCCAAAATTTCTTGCATCCAGCTTGTTCACAATTGGGAAATAAAAGAAATGGATACTTATTAGTTATCACATAACATACATATTGTCATAAAATACATATTGTTAGGAGATCTCTGGCGATTACAATATCACTTAAGAGAGCATGATTATTTGAGAGTTCTTAGGGTAATGTTTTTAGCGGAATATAAAAACTCGTCTCTTTACTTTTAACTAAAAAAATTAAGAACCGGTTCTTAAATAAGAACCCGTCTCTTTACTTTTAACTAAAAAAGCTAAAAACCGGCTCTTAAATAAGATATTTAAGAGCCGGTTCTTAGCTTTTTTAGTTAAAATTTAAGAGATGAATATTTAAGAGCAGGTTCTTAGCTTTTTAGTTAAAATTTAAGAGATGGATTCTTATATTCCGGTAAAAACTTCACCCTAAGAGCATGATTATCGGTAAAAACGTTTTGGGGTTCTTAAATTTATTTTTGTTTTCTGATTTAATTTTTTTTTAAAAAAATGAACCGATCGCGGACCGCCACATGTCTGTGGGGCCCGTAAACAGTACAACAAACCCCTATGAAACGTTTCTTATTTGGCGACATTGAAACACAGTTTTTGCAAAAAGGTGGTGGGGTCCACGCGTAAGAACTCTTCTCCCACCACCGATAATCATGCTCTAAAAATCTCCCAATAATCATGCTCTTAGATATGCTATATGTAGGAGTGTATGACAGTTAAGAATTTTATAGCTATTAATATATTTTTCTAAGCTAAAGTAGTATTCACTCATTTTTTTTTTTTTTTTATAACCGAGTGTCCTGGCCCCACCGTGGTGGTCCAGACTAGAGACCGAACCCTTAGCGGCGCGGACGCACACCCGAGGGTGGGTCATGGCCAGGCAGCGGTCTTCGGTCTCTGGCGCCAGAGCAAGTCCGCATGTAAATTCCCTAGTGGCCAGTGCGATCGAACCCGGGGGCCGTACAGTAGTATTCACTCATAACCTAGGATTTATGTTTGACCAAAAAAAACCTAGGATTTATATGTCACACTATAGAAGTAAGAACTAAAGATATAACTGAAATCCGTTTTATAAGAAAACTATTGAATATGTATATATATATATATATATATATATTAAAAGTTTTGATAAATTTCGTTTTGCATAGGTCTTATTCTCTTTCAAATGAAAGTACAATGATATATACTTTCCAAAAACATGGTTTAAAACTATTTATTTCCCTACACACAGTTTAGCTAGCATATACAGTTTATAAGTTTTTAATATTCACTAACTCTACAATATGTGAGAGTAATAGATAATCCATTGCCCATGTCGCGGCAATTACAAATACAACAAATGAGTTTCAATTAAGAATACAAATAGTCTCTTTCTCTCACTCCGCTGATGTCTCTCATCAACAAAAATCAATGAGATTTTCTGGATCGTATTGGTAATGGTGTGGGTCCCGTTTAGGACCAAATTGATTGCCAGTTAATTTAGCAAATAAATTAATTACACAACAAAAGCATCTCTCAAACTCTCCTTTTGTGTCTCATGAAGCCAACAGTACTTAAAGCCACCCTTCACTCTTCCAACAACACCTTTCATCACTTTCCTCTTTTACATTTTCCCACAAACACTTTGATTGATAAACACACTAGAACATACCCACCCCTAATATTCTGATGGCACGACCACAACAACGGTTCCGAGGCGTGAGACAGAGACACTGGGGCTCTTGGGTCTCCGAGATTCGCCACCCTCTCTTGTAAGTCTTTCTCAAATTTACCAAACTACCCTTGCTTTCTTTCTTTCTTGAAAGTTAATCAAGAAGTTCTTGACCTAGTTGGCTAATTCGTTTTTTTTTCTTTTATTGCCTCAGGAAAACGAGAATCTGGCTCGGGACTTTTGAGACGGCGGAGGATGCGGCAAGGGCCTACGACGAGGCGGCGAGGCTAATGTGTGGCCCGAGAGCTCGTACTAATTTTCCTTACAACCCAAACGCCGTTCCTTCTTCCTCTTCCAAGCTCCTCTCCGCCACTCTCACCGCTAAACTCCACAAATGCTACATGGCTTCTCTTCAGCTGACCAAACAGACGCAAACTCAGTCTCAGGCGCAGCTCAGAACCCGAGACTTCGCTTTTTGGTCGTCATTTCCTTAACGGACACTGACAGGTCATGAATATGACTTCAGGCCAAGGAAGTATGTATATGTTTACAAATTACAATATTTGAGTAGGGAAATACAATTTAGTATATCAGTTAAATACAAATCAGTTGGGAGATTAACCAGTCTAAAAATTATCCCAAATGGGTGAGTGTAATAATGTTGTTAACTTCACGCCCCAACCAGCTAAGCATCGGTTGCTGAAAACGTACACAAAGAGACACCTCCTGAAACATGGCTCGTGGCTTTGTCGATTTCTATATAATTATATTACCTATACCACCCTCCACTTTCAAATTTGTTTAGACAATGTCACAATCATCCCCGAGTGACCCTTTGAAACCGCTGAACCGGTTTATTCCATGAGAGTGATATTTTTGAAAAGTAATACATCACAAACAAATCATACAATTTTTATAATAAATCATACAAATTTTGCTAAGCTGTTGATTCCAATGTAAAGAGATATGTACTACATATATCATCAATTAATCAGATTTTTGAATATTAAATTTTTTGAAATAATCTAAAGTTTATATAAGATTATTTTTATATATTTAGTATATTTTATATTCATATATATATATATATTATATAGATATAGTGTTAATCGTTGGTTAGACCGTCTAAGCCACTTTCGTGACCAATGTAAAACATGTAATGGTTGATAGAGTTCATGTGATTTTGAAACAGCCATCGAGTTTTACTTATTTATACGACTAATCAACATTACGTGCACTTAATATCACTCTTCTTAGCTCTAAAATAGTCCTCGTTGGCGTCGCTGACGTGAAAGCATCTATTTAATAGTACCGGGGTCAAAACGTAAAAATGTAAAATTATAGGGGCTAAAACATATGTGCCGCAAACTAAGGGTGACAGAAACAGAAAAGAGAATGTAGCTTTTAAGAAAGGAAGGAAACAGAACAGAAGCTTCTCTCTCAGATTGACCACAAAAGAAGCAGAATAATCCACAAGAGAACTAGATTCTTTCTTTCTTTCTTTAGCTCTTTACGAATCTTAAAGATTGTCCGCTTAAAAGAGGAAAGATGTTGTGTAGAATGGTGGTGGTGGCCGGCCGGAAGAAGAGAAAGCCGGTCGGTTTCCGGTTTATCTAGAATGTATACGATCTCACACCCATCAATGGCTACGCTTACTGGTTAGGACTTGGAGTCTACCACTCTGGTGTTGAAGGTATCTCCTCTCTCTCTCTCAAATTTATTGATGGGGTTTGTTTCAAGTCACAACTTTATGGAATTTGGGATTGAAGTAAGAAACTTTGAGTTTAATGTTGTTTGTTTGTGTAATTGAAGTTGACCGGTGTCATTAGATTCCAAATTTGGAAACTTTTTTTGACCTATGTTCTGTTTTTTATGACTTGGATAAACTCATTAGATATGTTCTGTCTGGAAAAATGTAGTTCATGGGGTTGAGTACGGTTTCGGAGCTCACGAGCATTCCACAACAGGGATCTTCGAGGTGAACCGAAGCAGTGTCCAGGGTTCACATTCAGGAAGTCTATTTTGATCGGAAGAGAACAGATTTGATCCTGAGAAAGTCCGCGCCTTTATGGAGAAGCTCTCTGAAGAGTACAGCGGAAAACAACTTACCATCTCATTACAAAGAACTGTAATCACTTTTGCAACGACGTTTGTGTTCAGCTGACAAGGAGATCCATCCCTAGTTGGGTTAAACCGTCTTGCTCGCTTTGGTTAGAAGCTTAACAAAAAAAAAAAGACAGAACATGGTTTACTCTGTTTTGAGACTCTGTTTAGTAAAAAAAGGTCATGACTTTTTATTTTGTGTATTTGGTTTAGGTTTGTTCTGCAACTGTGTTTTGCCTGCGGAGCTGAAACGAGACGAAGGTGAGGCAGTTAGATCGAAAGAGGAGAAGGTTCCGGAAGCAGAAGAGAAGAAGCTTGGGAGCAGGTCGAGTAGATTTCCACCTGGTCCCTCGCTATCTTCGTCGGGGTCTTTGAACAGGAGCAGAAGAGGAGGAGGGGAAAGGAGAAGAACAATGTCTTCCTCCATCACCACCTGTGAGTGCTTAGGTTTAGATTCGCCTAGTAAAATCTCTTACTTTTCTTTTTTTTTTTGTTTCGTAATTTGATTCGGTTGTATTTTGAATGTGTTTCAAGAAGTTGTGTGTGTGAACAAGCATTTTATTGATGGTAATGGTTATAAGATCATTACATTACTTACAATTATGAAGTGAAGAAGAGAAGTTAAGTCCACTTTGTAAGGACTGGGGATACACTGAAATCCAACCTTTCTTAGGACGGATAAGTCCATGTGATTCTTCAAGGATCAACTTCTTTTACCTCCATTGCTTCCCAATGCTTCCATTTCCAGACGCTTGGATTCATATGAACAGCCCAAATATTGACATGGATACATATAGGTCTGCGGGTTTGAACCGAACTGAAATTTGTGTTTAGTTCAGTTTTCAGTTCGGTAATCGGTTAGTTTGGATTTAAAAAAAAAAAAACTGTTAACCAAATTTCGAACTGAACTGATTGAATTCACCAAAATTTGCAACCAAATCAACCGAACTTAACCAATTTTTACCAAAAATATAATAGAAACCAAAAAAATTTGGTTAGTTTCAAATAAAAAAAAAATTAAAACTGAACTAAACTGAATACTTAACCAAAATTTTAATTCAATTTGATGAGATTTTGGTCGAACCGAATTCCCCGGACCCGCGGGCCTAGATCCATGTTTTCTTGGAATGTCATAGCCTACGGATTTTTACATCTTTTGAAGCTCTCTTGAAACTAAAAATGGCAGAAGCTGTGTTATCCTAATCATTTTAACCACCATTTTGAGATACTCTAGTCGTGTTATATCGTCTTCTGTGATATGGATCCATGTTTCTTGAGATATCGTTGGGTAGTTTTTCGTTACGTATCATAAGAATTCCTTTGGTGTGGTGATGACTGAGTTGATACTCTCGAAGTCCAGTCTCTCTCTTTTCTATCTTGAAGAGCAAGTCAACGTATCATCCTTTATACACTCATCTTCTATCTGATGCTTTTATAGCTTGATTGAAAAAGAATTATAGCCTTATAAACATCTCATATTTGCTATGCAACCCCATGATCCTTTAGATGATTTTGACAATAACCGGAAAGTAATCCGCTGCAGCAAAAACACCCCAACACCTGAAATGTTTTGTACAATGACTTGGTCATAAGTGTTTCAAGTTTGCCTCATTTAAGTTATCCCAAATCTAGTCTGACATATCACACTTTCAACACAGTTTCAGCAACTTCTGGTTTAAGTTAATTGGGTTCTCCAATGAATGAAGCAGATTCCTTGATGAACTCGACATAGTTGGCGACTTCTTCTCTTACATGTCGAAACAGTTGTACCCTTTACGCTGTGTAGAGTGTCAGAATAAATAAAGAGGCAATCCAAATCCCACATCGGATATTAGACAAAATAAAGTTTAATATATATAGCTGGTCCAATTCCACTTAGTATGAGGCCTTTTGGGAGTAACGACCCAAAAACGAATCCGTGAGGACTTAGGTCCAAAGCGGACAATATCATACTAAGCGAGGGATTGGACATCTGGTGACGGACATTTGCTTTAGTTGAGCATCTGGCCTCCAGCACAAACATCCGGTCTGGCTCTAGTAGAGCATCTGGTCTTCAGCACGGACATCGATCTGACTCTAGTGGAGCATCTGGCCCAGGAGTGCATCTGGTCCGTCACAACATAGAGCTCAACAACTGTCATCTTTGTTACCCAAGAAACTGTCATCTTTCGTATTTTCTCTCTAGTATTTGTTGCAAGGAAAAAAAGACGAGACGATATCGTTTAAATTGTATGTAATCTTGCAGGATAAGTCAAGTTAGGTGTCTGGTATTGATGCCACAGCAGTAGATACACTTCCAAATTTCAGGGACATTAGAGAGCCGTGTTTTTAGGATACCACAAACTCATTAAACTCCCAATCAAAGAAGTAGAGTAAGAAATAAGTTAAAAAAAGGAGTTTACATAAATTTAATTACTTTCTATATTTTCCTCAAATCAACCATCAAATAAGTCTAGTTTAGATTGATGCACACTTACATATAGTATCGTGGTATATTTCCCAAAATAAATACGTCATGACAAACATTCGAGTTAAAAGATTGTAGGCAGAAGAACATGTCATGTTTCCATTTAAAATATGAACCGTATAATGGAGTATATTTGGGCTCATCAAAATGATTGATAAGAAAGAAGGTAACGCACATGTGGTATTTAACACACACATGCATCTTATACAAATGTCAAATTATGGAAATGGTTCACGTATGTGCTTTAGCATATTTATTTATTTAAATAAACAGTTCCGGGATGGGCATTATATAATATTATATATGATATTATATATACAATATTTCTGAAAATATATAAATATCCTATTATCCTATATGTGTAATCAAATCGAGATGGGAACAAATTTTCTAGTGTACATTCTTCTGATTGTATTTTGGAGACTCTCACTTCTGTTTCATACTTCTTGTTTATATATACTTTGATAACAAGAGATAGCCAAATCAAAAAAAATATTTTAAGGTATCTATCGTAATGAAAAATAGACTAACCGGAAATGCGCACAAATAAAAAAAGGAATTGGATGTTAGCAAAAACATGAAAAGAGTTTCACCATATATAAGGCCATGCTTTGGCGTTTCTGGAACCAACAATTCACATGAGAATCTACATTGCTCAACACCATCATTCTCTTTTCATTATTGCCTTTGACCACTTTCCTCCTTTTTTCTGTATACATATATATTTATAAATTTGTGAGATGTATACATGAACGCATTATCATGTGTATATCTTGTACTGGTGTCACACTTTTTTGTATACATTGACACAAAATCTCCAATGAAACACTATTATTTTATTTATATTTTACACTAAAATAGAATAAGTCTATTATAAAGCTAGAATTGTTCCAATGGTTCACTCTATAATAGAGTTACATTATAATAGAGTAAAATATAGAGGAATGTTGTTTTGTTACTATATATTTGCAGTAAAAAAACAGCATTCTTCTAAATTTCACTATATTATAGAGTAACTCTATTATATAGTAAATTATTGGAGTAAATTTAACTCTATAACAGGATTAGTGTAAAGAGGGAAAAATAGTGTTAGATGCCCTTGAGTAAAATTAGTTACTTACCAATAAAAGTTAAACTTACTGTCAATCATTACTTGATTAAAAAGACCGTCGAGATGAAAATAGGTCATTGGTATGTCTTGTCTCTTGTAGATGTCCCTTATATAAATCATATTTCAGATTCTGAATTATGATTAGGTGCCTAGTGCCTACTAAAATTCTGTGTTCCCGATTAAACCATAATTTTGATTTTCCATAAGTTTGTTCGTTTGGATGTCATATAAAACACTTTCTCACCTTTATTCGTCATGGCTGATTTCTAACTCAAATAAATCCGCCATACATTCTAATCATACGTAGCAGTTTTAAAGATTTTTTCTACATGTAAGTAATAATTTTAAGCGGAGTTTCAAATCAAAGCAAAGTCTAACTTGAAATAAAAGATGATATAACAGCTATGAAAGATTTACTACATTCATCGAAATATTGCTGGCCTTTATAGTTAGAATAATTGACTTAAAGTGATTTTGTGTGGTAATAAAGCCGCCAAATATGCGGTCAACAACTGTAAATGATTTCATGTAATTTAAAATACTAACAAAATGTGTGTGGCAGAAATAGATGCAATCTTAGAGACCTAATTAGTTGACCTTAATGATGTAATCTTTAGCAATTTACAAATTTACAGAGATTTGTTTTCAATAACAGACTTTAGTTGAACGTCTTTTATCGGTCTGAGATTGTTTATCATCTATAACTCATACACCCATAATATTATACTAATCCAGATTATATGATAAAACTGCAGTATCAATGTTGTAAACCACTATACCACATTGCCTAGTCGTAAATCCTTACTATGAATTTCCTTACATTTTTTCAAACATTATTGAGATTGGGAGATGTCTTCTCGCACTATTCTTACATGCGCATATGAAGATTACCATATCTTTATACCTAATCTAGGAAGTCGTTAACTGAACTACATACCATACTATTAATGTTCAATTGATTTCAGTTGTAAATCCATAAATAGTACTCCCTCCGTTCCTAAAAGATGTATGTTCTGGAAAAAAAATTTGTTTCAAAAAAGATACATTTTTTACTTTTTCAATGTATGAGTTTATGAAAACTTGTAAGTTTCAAAAAAATTAATGGTGTTTATTGAATTTCTATTGGCTAAAAGTTATGAAAAATTGTTATTCACAAAAAACAATGCATATTGAATGAGTTTTCTTAATATATGTGAAAAGTCTAGAATATGCATCTTTTAAAAACAGAGGGAGTAATATGGTAGAAGAACCACAAAGATAAGCTTGTTTGATTTCGTTTACTAATAAAGCTTGATCATGGCAATGATCTATCTTTGAATGCCCAGGTTAGCGTTTGATATAAAGGTGAATTGTCTGTTTTGTCCAAAGATTGTTTTCAGTACGTATGTTTAGCAGAATCATATGTAATTAACTAAACGTGTCCAAACTCAACAATCTCTCGCTCTTGTTCCTATCAAATGTCAGTAAGATTAATGCACACCACGTTTAACTAACGATGTTTAGAATAAGTTCAATAACAAAAATAATACGTAAATGTGCAATACTTTTGATTAAATTTGAGTGAACAATATAACATTTTCATGCACTAACAGGGCCCAGGGGATAAACATATAACTAAATATTATATACAGGAATGGACAAGATACGTTTTCATATGAATCTGAATCTATATATACCTCTACCTATTTATCCTCTATTTGGTGAGTTCAGTGAAAATTTTATTGGGGCAATAGAAAAGGACCTTCCTAAAAGGAAAAAAAGGGTCACAGAAGTTCAAAGAAGTAATGATGATGAATTCACAAGCATGCCCATTATTTTAAATCTCACCTTTGCTGCTTCAAAATGCTTTAAGAAAACAAAATAATTAGAATAAAACTGCACTTTTATAATTCCCCTTCTTTATTTATTTACTTTTTTGAAAAAGTATGGGGAAAACAAAATCAATTTACAAACAGGTACGTAGAATAATCATTATAAGTTCCATTCGATAAAGACCTCGATCCAAAAAATATTATCACGTTGAGATTCTAATCTATTTCTATTGTTTGACAAAGTTTGTCCCATATAACTGGTTGTGGATCTCAACAAATATTATAGTGGCTGACTACTATATTGTCACGTAGTCAATATTGCTACCAAAGAAATCGAAAATCGTATGCACGCCTAGTCGCCTACAGAACTCTTAAGTTAAATTGTATATCTTACTAGATTCTTAATATAACTTAAATTTCCTTGTTCAAGCCGAGTGGCTACAACAATGAAGTAATTGTTGTTCAAAATAAAAATGTTCTGTTTTATCTTTTTTGTAATGGATTAGGCATATCAATGAAGTAGTTTAAAAACTTAGAATTTCCTTTGGTTCCCCTTGTTGCAGTTATGTGAGATTATATGTTATAATTACATATATTATTTTACAGTTTTTCTATCCATTGTCACCTTGTAAATAGAGGCTTTTATCGCATAGTCAAAGATCATGTTTTATATATAAAGATCTTCCATCGGTTTCCTCAGATATAATTAAAAACATACATTTTTGTAAGGTTAATTTTATCACCAAATTATAAGCTTTGTTTTTACGTCCGCAGCATCCAAAATATGGCAAGAAAACTCTCATGAGTGATATCTAGAGTGGTCCATCTATTCTATATATTACTAAGGATTCCTTCCAACATCCGATGTGAGACACTTTGTGTCTAATACGCTCCCTCGAGATGATGGGTTTTTGAGCGTCAATCTCGGAATGCTCGGACCATGATCGATGGGCTAACTTTGGACCAGATTGACGTGGATCGGGTTAGATTGTGTGGATCGGGCTCTGATACCATGTTAAGGTAGATAGACTTCCAACCTAAAAACAATTGGTGATAAGTGGAGTGGTCCATTTATCTTATATATTACGAAGGATTCCTTCCAACATCTGATCGGATGTGGGACGCTTTGTGTCTAATACTGCGTACGTAGTACTTGATGATTACTGATGCAGTTGTTATTAACTTATTGTAAAGAAGAAATTAGTAGCGTGGTTACTAGTTGTTTCAGGGCGGGGCGTGATTGGTTTATTTGCAAGTATCCGTAAAACGTTGTTTACACAGTGATTGCCGTTGTACACATTTTAAATCAGCAAGGAACAATCTTCTTTGTGTAAAAAACATATTAACACAAACATTAACTCAAAAAATTAAAATTAATTAATGATTTCATGATTGATAACATTTTTGAATTATGCTCTTATTCAAACTTAATCAACTCTAATTTATGTCATCAATCAAAGCCAATATTATTTCAAAACGTTGATAAAACAATAAAACCCTATATTACAGATCAGTGAAGTTAGAAAAACATTTATTTTAAAAGTTAGAATTTGATTGTCCTGTTATGCTATAGGTAGGTACACTTTCTACTTAGCAGTTAGCAGCAATCCCAAATTGAAAAGAGAAACAAAGAGATGGTGAAATAAAATTTTAAAAGGAAAGAAATTAAGGTCCACCGTTGAAAAATGAGAACATGCATGGAACACAAAAACCAAAAAGCTAACTACAAAATTTCCAGACCCTAACAAAATCTCATCTCTCTATCTTCTTTTGATATCTTCCTTCCCAATGTTGTATCTTTTCACTACATAAAATCCCCACTTATTCACACACGAACACAAACACATGAGTACTGGTTTGCATGGAGAATGATGCAAATTAAGATATTAGATAACGTTTTTTTCATATAATAAAAATAATATACATTACATAGCATATGATCGATTGCTCTTAGAATGAGTGTTTCAAAGAGGCCAATTCAGATCAAATGTCTAGAAATTAGCCTTTTTCTCTTCTACTACTCCACGACGCCGTCATGTTGAAGGAAAAATAAGATTAAACTTCAAATAAAAAAAGAATTACTGCTAAAATGACAGGACCGTTTCTCACATCGACTGAGTAGGTAAAACAGAGCAAAACTCAATGGAACCATAATGACGCAGCTCCTCTATCATTTGCTCAATGTGATCTTCCTCTAATGGCCTGAAGTTCTGTTGCAGATTCGCGTTTCCATCTTCCCATTTGATCTCCTTCATCGTCTCCGTTACTCCTCCCCTGTTATAATTAATACCGTTGGCCGTCATATTCATGACGCTGTCAGTGTCCGGTAAGGAAAGCGACCGAAGTCTCGGGTTCTGAGCTTGCGCCTGAGACTGAGTTTGCGTCTGTTTGGTCAGCTGAAGAGAAGCCATGTAGCATTTGTGGAGTTTAGCGGTGAGAGTGGCGGAGAGGAGCTTGGAAGAGGAAGAAGGAACGGCGTTTGGGTTGTAAGGAAAATTAGTACGAGCTCTCGGGCCACACATTAGCCTCGCCGCCTCGTCGTAGGCCCTTGCCGCATCCTCCGCCGTCTCAAAAGTCCCGAGCCAGATTCTCGTTTTCCTGAGGCAATAAAAGAAAAAAAAACGAATTAGCCAACTAGGTCAAGAACTTCTTGATTAACTTTCAAGAAAGAAAGAAAGCAAGGGTAGTTTGGTAAATTTGAGAAAGACTTACAAGAGAGGGTGGCGAATCTCGGAGACCCAAGAGCCCCAGTGTCTCTGTCTCACGCCTCGGAACCGTTGTTGTGGTCGTGCCATCAGAATATTAGGGGTCGGGTATGTTCTAGTGTGTTTATCAATCAAAGTGTTTGTGGGAAAATGTAAAAGAGGAAAGTGATGAAAGGTGTTGTTGGAAGAGTGAAGGGTGGCTTTAAGTACTGTTGGCTTCATGAGACACAAAAGGAGAGTTTGAGAGATGCTTTTGTTGTGTAATTAATTATTTGCTAAATTAACTGGCAATCAATTTGGTCCTAAACGGGACCCACACCATTACCAATACGATCCAGAAAATCTCATTGATTTTTGTTGATGAGAGACATCAGCGGAGTGAGAGAAAGAGACTATTTGTATTCTTAATTGAAACTCATTTGTTGTATTTGTAATTGCCGCGACATGGGCAATGGATTATCTATTACTCTCACATATTGTAGAGTTAGTGAATATTAAAAACTTATAAACTGTATATGCTAGCTAAACTGTGTGTAGGGAAATAAATAGTTTTAAACCATGTTTTGGAAAGTATATATCATTGTACTTTCATTTGAAAGAGAATAAGACCTATGCAAAACGAAATTTATCAAAACTTTTAATATATATATATATATATATATATATACATATTCAATAGTTTTCTTATAAAACGGATTTCAGTTATATCTTTAGTTCTTACTTCTATAGTGTGACATATAAATCCTAGGTTTTTTTTGGTCAAACATAAATCCTAGGTTATGAGTGAATACTACTGTACGGCCCCCGGGTTCGATCGCACTGGCCACTAGGGAATTTACATGCGGACTTGCTCTGGCGCCAGAGACCGAAGACCGCTGCCTGGCCATGACCCACCTCGGGTGTGCGTCCGCGCCGCTAAGGGTTCGGTCTCTAGTCTGGACCACCACGGTGGGGCCAGGACACTCGGTATAAAAAAAAAAAAAAAATGAGTGAATACTACTTTAGCTTAGAAAAATATATTAATAGCTATAAAATTCTTAACTGTCATACACTCCTACATATAGCATATCTAAGAGCATGATTATTGGGAGATTTTTAGAGCATGATTATCGGTGGTGGGAGAAGAGTTCTTACGCGTGGACCCCACCACCTTTTTGCAAAAACTGTGTTTCAATGTCGCCAAATAAGAAACGTTTCATAGGGGTTTGTTGTACTGTTTACGGGCCCCACAGACATGTGGCGGTCCGCGATCGGTTCATTTTTTTAAAAAAAAATTAAATCAGAAAACAAAAATAAATTTAAGAACCCCAAAAACGTTTTTACCGATAATCATGCTCTTAGGGTGAAGTTTTTACCGGAATATAAGAATCCATCTCTTAAATTTTAACTAAAAAAGCTAAGAACCTGCTCTTAAATATTCATCTCTTAAATTTTAACTAAAAAAGCTAAGAACCGGCTCTTAAATATCTTATTTAAGAGCCGGTTTTTAGCTTTTTTAGTTAAAAGTAAAGAGACGGGTTCTTATTTAAGAACCGGTTCTTAATTTTTTTAGTTAAAAGTAAAGAGACGAGTTTTTATATTCCGCTAAAAACATTACCCTAAGAACTCTCAAATAATCATGCTCTCTTAAGTGATATTGTAATCGCCAGAGATCTCCTAACAATATGTATTTTATGACAATATGTATGTTATGTGATAACTAATAAGTATCCATTTCTTTTATTTCCCAATTGTGAACAAGCTGGATGCAAGAAATTTTGGCTGCGGTAAAACTTCAAACCCACATCACATTTTCACATGGGTTTGGTCATCACAACATGTCTGTACATCATAGATACTGCCAATATTTTCTAGATTTTTTCTCAGCTAATTAATAATAGCAATAATAAATGGAAGCAAAAAATAAAGTTTGATTACTATAGCGGGACTCTTTCATCACCATTCTTCACCCATGTTTTCGATAATGACTCAATCAAACACTAAAATCATCTTCGACTATTATGTATTTTATATATTTTTGTTTATTTTAGGTCATTATTGAAACAAACATTATTAATGTTTTCTGATCATACCCATGATTTCTGAGTGTAGTTTACCAGATGATAGTCGAAGAGTAAAAAAGATAATGATAACAATTAATGTTATGCATTATATAGGATGTATCGATTTTATTGTTATTATTATATGATAGTTTTGTAGGAAATGACACACTCTATAATATAACCAGTTCGTCTGTGGATTCTTATATATAGGAGATGTATTTTTGGTCGATATTTCTCTTCTGTTCTATAAGTTTCGTAAAACATAATTGGTTTATCAATTGAAATAAATAAATCTTGTAATTTATATTCGGTCGCAAGTATTTTAAAAATTATTTTCCAATTCAGACATTATATCCTTTTCGAGTCATTAGTAACTAGAATAAGTGATACTAGAAGAATATGTTAGTCAAAAAGTGTGCTGTTAGAATGGATCCATCGAAATAACAAGTGCCAACATTATTGGGGTCAATCCAGTAACAACTTGATGGAAGAATCTTAGACAGCAATTATGACTACAAGAAAAAATCACTAGAAGGTCATTAGCTTTATTAATAATTAATCAATTTAAACCCTAATAATTAATCATGTCCGTAAGAAAAAGGAAAAGAAAAAAACTCTCTCTAGAGGCAACGTATCAGTAAGTTACATGATCGACTTTTCCAATTAGGAGATGGCCAATATACGTCTTTAATCAATGTTTTGCATTCATTATCTTAAATTTAATTATTATTAGGCAGTGGATGATGTAGATACGTTTTGGGAGGGGCAGCTGCCACCCTTGATTTTCTGAAAATATAGTTGTTATAAGATTTTCATATTGCCCCCTTTGATATGTTCTTATATTCTACTGCCCTAGATAACTATAGGTCGATCAGATAATAAATCAAAATCATGTGGGAGTGGGTAGCTCCAAAGACTGTTTGAATTGCTCATTTTGTCTCTTTGCCACTGTTTTGGCACGTGTGAGTAGTGTGGTTATCCTTCTAGTTGTGTTGTCTGAATTTTTTGTTTTGTAGAATAGAGGGTCATCATATGTTTGGTGGATCATATCACACATCTTAATTTAGTTTCGTCGACATTGGAGAGAAAAGAGAGTCGAGAACATACACGAATCAGTTGTTTGGGACTACGTACAAAGTTATGGGAAATTCAGAGGAGTATTATGAATAAATAAAGTGGGGTCTAGATAGTAAACGCGTGGCGTGGGAGCCACTACGTATATAAAACATGGGTGATGAAAATGGGTTTTCATGTCCTTTTCTGCATTCAGCTGTAAACCATATTTTACCCCAAATCAGTATATATACAATAAGCATATTTGTATTTACAATTATTCAACTGTAAATAGCCACGCACATAAAGGACTTTTCAATGTATGTATTTTCAGGAACTGATTTTAAACACTTCTTTAATAGTTTTTTTTTTTTTTTGCTAAAGTTTTAATAGTTTAATTTCTCCATCAATACATCTATTTATTTTTGTCAAAGTTCCCGATCTTATACTCATAATTCTTCTAGATCAGAAATCAGTTTTTAAATATTTTTATTCAAAAATTACTCTTTCTATCAAAGTTACCTGGAACACAAAAATATATATTCTCTTGTGTTTATTAAACCACCAAGACTTTGGTAACAATACATCTATTTTTAAACAGATCTCAAAATTTATTTGATCTCACAAATATACTCTTATCTCTTATTTTTCTTATGTGATTTAGCCTCCGGTAACAAAAAAAAAAATGAACGGGTTGCATAACAAAAAAAAATGAATGGGTTAGAGTTTAGCAATCCCCTATATATTAATCATAAAGCATTATAACGTGTTTCGTAGCCAGTGTCATCACTAGAATAATTCTTACAATCCTAAAAAATAAGTTGGTCCATATAAACATATATTATGGATCAACTTATTTTATATAAGGAAAGAATTTTAAACCGAACTGGTAAATATATACTAGACTTACATTAATATTTTGAGTATGTACTTATATTCTATAACAGTTTGATATATTAGATTTGAACATTAACTTATAAATAGAGTTTGCCAGTGATTTTCTTCAAAATTTTGATTCTTGAGTATGTATCTGGAGTGTAACTAATTTTTACATATGTCAATTTTGTTAAATTGACACTTATGTAGTTCACTGAATTCACAAAAGATGTTAAAAAAAAACAAAACTCATATCAGGGAAACATAAACGAGAACGCAAGCACAACATTATAGAGGTAGAAAATAGAGATAAACAGGTTTGTCCATCCCGTTATGTCCCGTACCGCGGCGGTTTAGTCGTCGAGCGGGTCACAGCGGGCATGTCCCACGCGGGCTGCGGTCTTCAAAATGTCGGCTCAAAACCGTACCGCATAATATATAGGCCGTCCCGCGGGACGCCTCTTTATCAAACCGCTTGCTACAGATTATTTCATGAATGTTCAAGTATAAGAGTTGTGTAAGAGAGTTGAAAAGAGCTCATTAAGCTTCACTAAAGCCTTATCAAAATCAATGCCACAAAGCTCCGTTTGTGCTTGCGTTCTTGAGTTAAAAGCATTTTCTTGTTATCAACATAAGCTTTTGTTAAGTTTGAATTTGATTGAGTTGTTGTCTTTGTAATAATTTGGCTCAAGTGTTGTATGTCTTCATCAAACCATCTCTCTTTTAATTATTTGGATTGCAAAAAAAATCGTGAATCACTTTGCCAAATTATACAAGGGACGTGATATACAACCAACTTTTCTTCTAAACAACACCATTGTAACCAAATTTAATTTAAGAAAAACACCACTTCACAGTACTGAAAACAAAGTCAATCAATTTAAACAAGAAATATCACATTGTAATAAAGCAATTCATACATGTGTGTCATAAAAAGAGAAAACCAAATCAAAACACCACCAGAGCTCGAATCGTCATGGCTGGAGCTGGAGTCGTCATCGTCGGAGCTCGAATCATCATCATTGGAGCTCGAATCATCATCGCCGAAACTCCTTATGTTTTATGGGGAAAATTCATAAGAATCGCTTTCTTCTCATTCTCTTTCTCGTTTTTTTCAGGCAAAATAAGAAATGAAGAAAAAAAATGTGGGTCCATATAATCTCGCATGACCCGTTTCGGCCTATCCCGCAAAAGGCCCAGTTCCGCAAAGACCCGTCCCGCGTGTTTCGCAAATTTATGGGCCTAGAAAACCTTGTCCCAATACCGTTCCGCGACAGTCCTTTATGGGCCAGGCCCGCGGTCCAGATCCATGATTGCCATCCCAAGTAGAAAATGAAATCACTTATGGAGATTCAATAGTAAACAAATAGAGAGCAGAAAACCTAATCTCTTTTAGTCATTTTACAATCGATGTTGCCTATCTAGTTTTTATAATTTGTGTCGGCCGCAAAACTTAATTTTTTTGTGTATATGAATTCTTAAAAAAAAAAAAAAGATGTAATACGTTAAATTTTCAACAACGATGATACATTTAAGAGACTAACATTTGTATTCGTCATTTTACAATTGATAAAAATTGTAGTGTTACAAAATGTTAAAACTATTTAATAAACAAACATTAGTATAAAAAGTTCTCTTTGCGTATGCGCGTGGATTATCATCTAGTGGTGTATGAATTCTAACAAACTTTATAACGACGGTAACAATTTAGGAATTATATTGTTAGTGACTTAGTATTTAACAACTTGTTAAAAATGTATGAAACTTTCATATCACAGTTTTTGGATGAGTATAAACTTGTACATGTACTGGATTGAATAACATGACTTATAAATATAAATTATTTGTGTTAAAAAATAAACATAAATTATTTTTAAGTTAGAACGACAAAATGTAATTAGTATTTATTTTTATTTGCAAGAAAGAAAATTAATAACCATCTTTCGTTGTTATATGGACATAAAGTTATTCAGGTGATTTCTCAAGTTTTAACTAAGAGCATAAACATCCCAAGTTTTGTAAAGAGAGGTTTTTGATAAAATGTGGATTCCACTGACGCGTGGATCCCACAAAAATTTAAAAAATCCAAAATCACCAAATAAGGATCGTATATTTTGCATGTTTCACGGACACTGGGGCCTTTATTTTTATTTTTTTTTTTTGCAAACCTTAAGAACAACTGCTAAAATA
Organism: Brassica napus; assembly: GCF_020379485.1. NCBI lineage: Eukaryota > Viridiplantae > Streptophyta > Magnoliopsida > Brassicales > Brassicaceae > Brassica > Brassica napus. The sequence goes on along the minus strand of NW_026015376.1, from coordinate 66 downwards.
GCATTTCCTGCTGTTATTTGAAAAACAAAAATAGTTTCTATGTAGCCATTGAATAAAACAAATAAA